>NW_005871496.1:773159-787511 GCF_000147115.1 Myotis lucifugus
CGGTCCTTATGGCAGGATTCCTGGTCCTTATGGCAGGATTCCCGGGTCCTTATGGCAGGATTCCTGGTCCTTATGGCAGGATTCCCGGGTCCTTATGGCAGGATTCCCTGGTCCTTATGGAAGGATTCTTGGTCCTTATGGCAGGATTCCCTGGTCCTTATGGAAGGATTCTTGGTCCTTATGGCAGGATTCCCTGGTCCTTATGGCAGGATTCTTGGTCCTTATGGCAGGATTCCCTGGTCCTTATGGCAGGATTCTTGGTCCTTATAGCAGGATTCCCTGGTCCTTATGGCAGGATTCCTGGGTCCTTATGGCAGGATTCCTGGTCCTTATGGCAGGATTCTTGGGTCCTTATGGCAGGATTCCTGGTCCTTATGGCAGGATTCCCGGTCCTTATGGCAGGATTCCTGTTCTTTATGGCAGGATTCCTGGTCCTTATGGCAGGATTCCTGGTCCTTACGGCAGGATTCCTGGTCCTTATGGCAGGATTCCTGCTTCTTATGGCAGGATTCCTGAGGCCCATATGCAGACCCGTGGGAGTGTGCAGAGGTAGATCACACAGTAGGAATGTGTGTCTGTGACAACAGGTACAGTCATATACTGGGGTGCCACAGCCGGCAAGATGGGCTCTGTCCTTGGTTCCTTGAAGCTACGGACGCAGCACCAAGTTGTAACGTGTTTTAATGCTTCCAGCTTTTCTGGCGCACGTCCCCGTTTCTGCCCTCAGTTCCCATGCTGTTCACCCCGATGTTATGGGTTGGGGGCCTGATGAACCTTTCACACAGGGAGGGCACTTCAGGGCCTGGATCTGAAGTCAGGACCCAGGTTTTTCCTACCTTGTACATACGGTGTCCTCCTTCCTAAGTCACAGGTCACACTCAAGCAGGTGTAAGTCACGTAACAAAAATGAAGTGCTCAATGTGACTATTCAGATAGAATTGCCAACCTGAAGATCAAGGTCAACGAGAAATCCCATGTCCCATGAGCACCTCAGGAGCGTATCGGGACTAGCCCATGGTGAGCGGGGCCTTCCGGGGTCAGGCTCCTGCTTTCAATGCTCCCCCCCCCACCTTGATTTTTAGAGAGAGTGGAAGAGAGATGTCAAGACAGAGAGAAACATCGATGTGAAAGAAACACACCAATTGGTTGCCCCTGACCAGGGCCTGGGCTGGGGAGGAACCTGCAACTGAGGTGTGTGCCCTTGACCGGAATCAAACCCGGGACCCTTCTGTCTGCAGGCCGATGCTCTATCCACGCAAAGCGGCTAGGGCATGACAGTGCTTTTGAATCCCCATCCAAGTGTCCCAGCCCAGGCCCGACTAGGAATCCTCTGGCCTCCCCTTCACACACGGACCAATGGAAACCACGAGGGGGCAGGTGGGTGCAGAGATGGGCCCTGGCCGTGTCCAGGGTGCCAGGAGGGCCCGGGGGCAGGACTCACTCTTGACGGTGAGGAACATGGACTTGCTGATGTCGGTGCCCACGCCGTTGCTGGCCTGGCAGAGGTAGTAGCCCATGTCCTCCTCCAGGACGTGGCGGATCAGCAGCGAGCTGTTGGCCAGGACCTGGATGCGGCCGGTGAGGGGCACCGGGTGGTACTGCTGGGGGCTCCCGCTCCCTGGAAGGAGGCAGAGGTCAGAAGAGCTGCTGTCTGGGCTGGGGGTGAGCTGGGTGGATGGGAGTGTCCCAGGGAGTGCCCACTGCCTTTCTCCTGAAAATCCAAGGCCATTGTGTGGCATGCCCACACTGCTCCTGTTTCCTGGGCCGCAGGAGGGACCCTCACGGAGCTGGGCCTGCCGGCTCGGAGTGAGGAGGTGGAGTTGGCATGCCCAGGTGGCACTGAGCTTGTGTGGGGTGAATTCCTCAGAGAGGAAGAAAGAGTTGTCTTCAGGCCACTTGGCAACAGGCAAAGGGAAGACTGAGCCCTCAGATGGCAGTTTCCTGGTCCTGGGCAGCCATGCCCGGGAAGGAGGCCCACCATCCTCCAAGGGGGGCTTTGGGCGCCACCCCCTCCCAGGGTCAGCCCTAGACATGGTCTAGGTAAGAGGTTGGCGTGGGGCTTAGTCAGATACGAAATGCATCCTTGGCGTGAAGTTGGGCTCCAAGATCCCAGATCCCAGAATAACTGGTGAGGAGCAGGGGCTGATGAGGCTTGGGGACCCCAGAGCAGAGGGTGGGGGCATGTGGAAGTGGGGAGCACAGAGTGCCCTGAGTTCTAGGGCTGGAGGGGACAAAAGGACATTTGGAGTCAGCATGATAGCTGTTGCCAGCCCACAGACCCCTGGATGTCCTCCAGGCTGGGTGTAGCCTGGGGTCCCCATGGGGCTCAGAGCCCAGGGCTCCCACCCCGGCCTAGGGATGCGTGGGAACCAGGCCTGAGTCTCCCCAGCGTCCTCCCTCCCTCTCCCTGGCTACTCAGAGTCGCTGGTTGGCCAGGGGCTTACCCTTGGCGTGCTTCCACATGACCTTGGGTGGGGGGTAGCCATCCACCGAGCAGTTGAGCACACCAGCTTTGCCATAGATGCCGTCCTGGTTGTTGGGCTGCACCACGAACCGAGGGGGCACTGCAGAAAGAGGGAAGGCGGGAGAAACCGATCACCTCAGTCTCTGATAGGTCTCCTGGGCCAGGCACCTGCCATTCAATGTCAGTCCTGCCTGGACTGTTCTAAACTGGAGCTCCCGAGAGCTCCTGCTGGGTGCCGGTTGGGAGCTGGGAGCTCTGAGCTCCAGTTCTGACTTTGCCAGTGGCTAACTGAGCAAGCGTCTTCCCCTCACCAGGCCTCGGTGTCCTGGCCTGGAAAGTAAGAGGTTTGAACCTCTTGATCTTTAAGGCATCTGCCAGAGCCAATCTTCCCTAAGCCTGGGATTTAAACCTGGACCGAGAGACTTCGAGCAGCAGACAGAGCTGGACTCCCCGCCTCACCCCACCGGCCTGTCCCCACGCACCGCGCACGACGAGCTGGCGCTCCCGGCTCACGGTGGCTGCCGCGTTGCTGGCGATGCATGTGTAGTTGCCGTTGTGCTTCAGGGAGACGCTGGAGATCTGCAGGGAGCTCATGAACTCCTTGCTCTCGATGGTCACGCCGGAGCCCGAGATGATCACCTGCCCGTCCTTCCTCCAGGTGATGCGGATGGGCATGTCCCCCGAGGACACCACACAGGGGATGTAGAGCAGCTGGCCGATGGAGGCAGGTGGGAACTCGAAGGGCTGGATCAGAGGGGGCACTGGGAGGGAAGGGGACGCTGCTGTCAGCCCCCTGTCCCAGCCCAGCCAGGCGCACGCCTCCCCTGCCTCCCCTGCCTCCCCCTCGGGCTCCTCCCCACCCCCGCACGGGCCTGTCTGGAGCCTGAGCTGCGGTGGGGGGATCCTCCTTTTTCAGCTCTGGCTGGAGCATCGGCCATTATCTCTATGACAACTCAATGAGGCCACAGCAACTTCCCCGGCAAGTGGGGGCAGAAGGGAGAGGAGGAGACCTTTCTGCGGCCCCAGGATTACAGCTGGTTCTCCCAGGACCGCTCCACCCTGCGGGGAGCCTGCCCTCTGCCCCAGGCCCACCCGAGCGGGAACGAGTGGCTTCCTGTGCATGCCTCAGCCGCTCCCGCTCCCCGGGAAGTGGCCAGGTGGACGTGGTCACACCTTGGCAGCCCTGTGGATGCTGGGAAAGGTCTTGGTCAGGAGCTCTAGGTCCAGAGAGGTGACATTTAGGAGGGATGTTGTCTGCATGACCTATCGGGCAAGAGCCATACCCCTCAGCAGGGCCCTTACCCACCTTCCCAATGTCATCTCCACCTCACCCTTCACTCCGTCACCAGCGCCCACAGCCCCACGCCGCAGCCCGTGCCGGGGGCGCCTGGGCGAACACAGCTGGCATTTGTCCTCTTCACCTCCCACCATGTGTGCCAGCCCAGTGGCTGCTGACCCATCTCATTCCTGACCCACCCAAGTCCAGGCCCTACGTCCGTCAGGTGTTCTGGGACTGGCCATTTCCTGGACCTCTCCACCCCCGGCTATGGCTGCCTCTGCTCTTCGGGTGGGAGCCTCCCCAGTATTCTGGGTGGTTTGCTGGGTCTTGGATATCCAGACGGATTTTTCTGGAACCCCGACTCTAGTAATGGCCAAGTGCCCCTTGCTCAGACGCCCAAAGGTTCCTCTGTGGGGCTCTGCGGAGCCACCCCACCCTCTGTTCTTTGGTTTTTGTTTTTGTTTTGTTTTGTTTTGGTGCCTAGATGAGATGTAGGCCCCTGGCCTCCTTGGGCTTTGTGGTGGAATCATGGCAGAGCCCAGATCTGCCGCCCAGTTTATTTCCTGAGCCCAGCAGTCCAGTCCTTCCCACCAAGGCGTCAGCTGGAGCCCGGCAGGCCCCCGGGGAAACCCGCCCTCATCCTCCCAGACCTGCCACCTCTCCTGGGAAGCCTGGTCCCGCACAGCCCTGCAGCCCTGGTCCGCACCTCGATCATGGGGCATTGGGGCAGCCTTTGCATGACCCCTTCCCTGGGCGTCTGGGGGTTCTGCCAGGGCAGTAATTAGGGCAAAGTATGAGTCCAACTCATGTTTGGCAGGTGAGAACAGTGAATGAAAGAATGTCTGTAGGTCATGCCCTGGGCTGTTCCTAAATGGTTGCCTGTGAGGTGGGCAAGGGGTGGTGAGAGCACAGGGTGGGTTCATCCAGAAAAGGAGGGGGCTCTGTGCTGCTCCTTAAGGGGCTGGTTTTGCTAGGGTTGGGGAGCTCCTCCCGTGGCCCCTCTAGAGCCGGCTCCTGTGGGTGAAGAGCCTCTGGACAGGGAGCTGCAGCAGCGAGGGCTTCGGGGCAGGGGTGGGGGGCGGAGAGGGCATCGGGCAGGGGCTGCGGGGCAGGGGCGGGGGGGCGGGGAGGGCACAGGCGGGGGCTGCTGCCCGGGAGGTGCCGAGCCTGCAGGGCTGTGCTCCAGGGAAGGGTGGTCCCGCGAACATTTCCGTGGAGCACAGGGCAGATGGAGACGATGGATGGGAATTAGGCAGGAAGCTTGAGCTCAGGCAAGAGGAAACGGTCTCTCTCAGTAAGAAGGGATTTAGATAACGGAACAAGTTTCCAAGGCAGGTTAATTCACTAATTAACTGAGTCATCTAATATTGATGAAGCGCCTGCTCTGCGTGGGCTGCGCTCTGTGTGGGCGCGGGAGGCAGGCACATGCTCACAACACAGACAGAGGCTCCGGGAGCCGCCGCCGTGAGTGTTGGACAAGCACCGTCCGCACGTGGGGGCGCTGGACTCAGAGCAGAGTGCCCTCTAGTTGGGCGGCTGCAGCTTCATGGGGGAGGCGGCGTGGGGACTGTGAGGGAGCACACACACGCTTTAAAGTGTGAGTGTGTGTGTGTGTGTGTGTGTGTGTGTATGTGCGTGTGTGTGAGAGAGAGAGACACCGCTAAGAGGCAGAGGCCAATGGGTTACCAAGTGGAACACTGCGGCTCCTGGACAGACCACCGAGGGAGGGTTGCCAACACCCCTGGGGAGTCAGACGTTCCCCGGGGCTGGCTAGAGCCTCCGCTGACCTGTGGGGGCAGGTGGCCAGACAACGCCGAGACCCAGGCAGGCTTCTGCCCCACTCCCTGCTGTGGGCTGGTGGGGAGTGAGGCTGTGGGGGGTCAGGGTCCCCTTTGGGAGGAACGTGAGCAGAGCTCCGCACAGAATCTTTGGCTCGGGGATGGCCTCGGAGAGCCTGCAGGTGGGGGCACCCTGCCCGAGGGGGCAGAACACAGAGGGTCCTGGCTCCTCGCTGTTCGCTGAATACTAGGGGAGCGCGGGGAGTGGGGGGACCGAGGAGCAGGGGTGGGGCTCTGGGCCGTGCCTGCGGGCAGCTGCCTGGGTGGGCTGCTTTCTCATCTGAGTCGGCAGCGCCTTCCCCAGCGCTCAGTGGGGACACGGCTGGTTGAACGTGTCCATTTCCCCCTGGGAGAGCGTCCCCAGCAGCCAGGGCCCTGACTCCTCCGTGGTGATGGCCGGGGGTCTGCAGGGCCGACCGCAGCCCGAATGGGGGCCACGGGGGCCACGTCACCAGGGACTTCTCTCCGGAAGCCCTGCTCTGGCTACAGTCTCTGGGCAAGAGGGCAACTCGGTCAGCGTTGAGGGAGGCAGGGCCAGGACAGGTGCTGGCACAGTGAGGCGGCTGCGAGGCCACTGCAAGACTCACAGCCCTGCCTGGGAGCGCGGCAGAGGGGGCAGGTGACCGCCAGCCCGGCCTGTGGACACTCTGTGTCTTCATCCCTCTGAGACGGAGCCTTTGGCAGAGGATGTCCTTCCTGCAGCAGGGACATGGGGCAAGACCTCGCCTGGGAGCCAGGCCAGACTGTGCTCCACACCGTGACCTGGGCAGGTCGCCCCCTCACCACCCTGCTCTCCCCCGAGCCTCAGCGCCCCCATCTGCAAAGTGGGGGTGGGGCCAAGTCATTTCTGAAGCCCCAAGGCTGGTTTTGCAGTCGTAGCAAGTCTAGTGTTTTAGGAGAAATAACTTCTCAGGGAGGCCTCCCCTGCCGCCCGTGTAAGATTGCACACCGCTCACTCCACCCTCCGCACTCTCCCTCCCGCTCCGTTTTCCTGTCATTCCACCCAGAGGGGCTTCCTGAGGGCAGGGCTTGTGTGCCTGCGCACAGCACAGGCCCGAGTGCCCGGAGCAGGGCATGGCCAGCGACGCTGAGGGAATGGCACCGTTGGCATCTGAGCCTGTCTGGCCACTAGGACGATGCTGCCCATCGGCGTGCCTGGCCCCGCCGCCGAGGAGCAGGGCTGCTGGCAGCAGCTGCCTTGGTGCCCCCGCCCCAGCACACCTGGGCAACCGGCCTCGGTGAAACCACTGTGCCCCCTCCTGTGGATTCTGGTGGGTCCCTCCAAACAATGCCTCTGCCAGGATCAGGCCTGTGGCCAGGTGGGGGCTCGCTCTGAAGCCTGGTCACAGCAGCCGCTCACTAGGGTGGAAGAGGCCTCCTCCGCAGGTCCCACCTGAGGAGCCGGGGCAGGGGCTGAGCTGAGCAGCGAGGGAAGGCTGCATGGGGGTGGGGAGCGCGGGCATCGTGAATGAGGGTGAGTACGTGTGTGAATGTCAGTGTGTCTCTCTCCCGTTTGCTCTCCACAGGACTTGGTACCCTCCCCTGGTCTGGCCTCGTGAGCTGGGCAGAAAGTCTCTCATGCTCTTGCTTTGGCTCCAGCGGCCCCGAGAGGCCCAGCTGTGGGGATGGAGACGAGGCACCCCGGTGGCGGCCCTGCCGCCTGAGTGAATGAACATCCGGCCCGTGTGCCCGGAGAGGCTTTTATGCTACATCATTTTTCAGCTACAGGGCGCCCTAAAGACACCAAATCCAGGTTGGATCCATGTGCCCTCCTCTTAGCATCCTGCCAAGGATCTCTTTGGATGCCCAGACACAAACACTCGCCTCTCTGCAGCCTGGCTCGCCTCTGCCAGTCACTGCCCTACGTACCACAGTCCGGGAGGCCCTCAAAGCATCCTCGCCTTCTCTCCCCTCAACCCCTCCACCTGGCTGGGCCACAGCTGCCTCACCCGGGCAATATCTCATATGGCATCACCTGCAGCTGCCGTTTGTGGCTCAGGAATTTGCCTCACAGGAGGCCATGGACAGAGGAAACGTTTGTGTACATGTAACTGCCAGCACGTACGATGGACATGTATGTGCAGGTGCAGACAGGTTGCATGTACCTGCATATGGTGTGTGCCAATGTGTACGTGTATTGCTTTCATGCACACAGGTCTCTGCACACGTGTGTGCATGCATGTGCATGCAAATCTTGTGTGCTCTGCTCTTGGCTCAGTGTTTCAAAATTCATCAGAAGACAAGCAGTCCCAGAAGAAATGGAGTCAGCACTCGTTTTTCCAAATCCTGGAGCAGCATGGGCTTTGCCCTGCCCTGTGCACAGCCCTGACCCCCTCCCTCCACCCCCCAGAGAGATGCGGGGCTTCCAGCTGGTCTGGAGCTTCTAGCACCCTGCCCGCCTGCACCTGGCCCTTCCCACACTCGGGGTTTCGGCTCTGGTCCTGGGGGAGGGGCGCATGTCCCAGCCAGGCAGTAGGGGTGGGGTCTGGCTGCCCTGGCCTGTCCCTTTCTACCGCAGCCAGTGCCCCTCTCCACACCCGCACCTCCTCTGCCTCCTCTCTGAGGAGCTTGGGGAGCAGCACATCAGCTAATCAGGAGCGCCTCCTAATCAGTCCTGACAGTTTCTTTGCAAAAGTGCATTCTAATGAGGTGGGGAGGGGGGCAGGGGAGAGGGGGGCGCGGAGGGGCCCGAGCTTTGGGAGTGGCAGGGGCATAGGTCCTCAGAGCTCCTCACACTGTGCTGCTTGTTGGTCTGGAGAGGAAACAGGTGAAAACCCTGCTGGGGCTGTTTTCAGCCGTGGAGGGTGGGATGTGGGAGTGTGGGCACAGGCCCTGGTATGCCCGCCAGGGTGGGATGTGGGAGTGTGGGCACAGGCCCTGGTATGCCCGCCACATCCCTGCCGCAGGAAAGTCACGCAGCCTGGGTGCTGGTGCGCGGGCTCTGCCTCTAGGAACACACACACCACACACACGCGCACACACTTGCACACACACACGCACACACACGCACACGCACGCACCCTCCCGGGCTGGGAGACACTGTCACTCAGCACCCCACTATCTCAACAGGCCCAGCGAGTCGCTCAGATGGAAGGCATCAGATTCAATTCATTAGGACTGATCGCTCCCTGAGTGGGGATGAATAATTGATGAGCAGCAGCTTTCAGAATGTTCCGAGTGCTCTGCGCTCGCTGGAGGCCTGTTCTTTTTTTTGTTGTTGTTGTTTTTTTAAGCCAACAAACCAGGCCACGTGCTCCTGGTGCGGGTGGTCTAAGGGAGCGGAGGTTAGATGTTCTAATATGTGATGTTTACACCGGGAACTCTCGGTCTCCTGCTTGTAATGGGAATGGATCCAGGAGGCCCGTGATACCGGGAGGGGCCACCAAACGGGGCTGTGGCCTGGGGGTCGGAGGTTCCTGCCAGCACCAGGTCCCTGGGCTGGGCAGAGGCCTCAGGCCGAGAAGGTGGCCACGGTGGCCCTCAGCCTGGCTGGGAAGC
This sequence comes from Myotis lucifugus, assembly GCF_000147115.1. Taxonomy (NCBI): domain Eukaryota; kingdom Metazoa; phylum Chordata; class Mammalia; order Chiroptera; family Vespertilionidae; genus Myotis; species Myotis lucifugus. The sequence goes on from NW_005871496.1 coordinate 782,239, forward strand.
AGGAAGGCAGACGCCATATGGGCCCCCGGGCCTGAGGGAGCCACAGGACACCCAGGGAGGCCTCCCCTGTCACCCGTGTAAGTCACTCTAAGCCAGACGGCAGTCTAGCTTCAGCTCAAGAAACACACACCGTCTAGCGCTGTGACAGGGGCGGGTGCACAAGGAGGCATGTGACAAGCTCCCGTGTGCTAACGAGGGCGACTGGTGACAAGGAGCCCAGGAGAGAAGCACTGACCCCGCCTTCCGCCCACGTTCAGCGCCGCCTGCCGCCCCCAGATGCATGCACCTGCTCGCCCACTGCGGGCTCGGGGCCAAACCAAAGGCAGCGTCCACCTCCCCACTCGTCCTTCTCCCAGACCTCCCTCTTCCTGTCACAGGCCTTCATTCCACCTGCGTCAGGAGCTTGGGACCCTCTGGGGTCCCCTGTGCCAGTGACCTTCCCCCAGGGCCCAGGCCAGCTTTCTTCTGGAGTATGTGTCCCCGCCGCCGGGGCAACGCCGATGACCAGGTGTTCCCCAGGGCCCTGTCTCTCCTCCTGCCTCCGCAGGTTGTCCCGGGAGCTTTCCTCCTCCCGGCCTGCCCTGCCCCAGCCCTCGGTCCTTCTGGGTTAAGTAGAGGCTGCCTGGCTTTCCCTGACCTCTTCCCAGCCACGCCTGGCGGGTCCCACCTCCCCATCCTGCCCCCGAGCAGCCAGGCCACCGGCCCATACAGTCCCCAGGCCTGCGGCTTCCAGGAGTGGATGTGGGAGGGAGCTTCACGCACAGGCACAGCCCAGAACCAGGAGCATCCCTCGTTTCTTCATGCAGCCATTTACTCGCGCATTGGTATTCACTCACTCATTCATTCCACCCACGGACAGTTACTCAGCGGCTCCCAGGTACCAGGCCGGGGTCTGAGCTCCAGGAGGTGCTTCCTAGGCCTTAAGCAGCATCAGCAGGTCCAGAGCCAGCCAGTCTGTACCCCAGAAGGGAGCCTGGGACCCAGCACCTGCTCCCTGCACCCCGCCTCCTGCTGCCTGCACGCTCCTGGCTCCTGCCCCCCGCCCCTCGCCGCCTCCTGCTGGCCTCTGGTGGGCCCTGCCTTCCATGCTGACGTCCGGGGACCTACAGAGCCTGCCATCTCTGTCCTGGCCTCTCTCCCTGGCTCCTCTGGGGTCAGTTCTGTCTTGCCCTGCAGCCCATGGAGCAAACCTGAATGCAGAGGTCCCCGTGGCCTTGTGTCCCCGCAGGCGCCCACCCTGCCCTGCCCCTCAGACTCCCTGGGGAGCCCTGTCCCCGTGGTGTCCCACCCGCTCGGATGCAGAGGTCACGGCCCCCGGGGCCGGCCGTACGGCTGGGCGGCGGGCCTACCTTTGACGGCCACGTGGACGCTCTGGCTGATGGAGAGCTGCGGCTGGATGAGGACGCTGCACAGGTACTCGCCCTCGTCCATGCCCTTCTGCACGTCCGTCAGCTTGAGCGTGCCGTTCTCGAACACCACCTGGCGGTGGTTGTCCGGCAGCAGCAGCGCGTCCTTGTACCACTTGATAGAGTAGTAGGGGTAGCCGATGACCCTGCAGTTGATGAGGGTGTCCCGCCCGGCGACGGCCGTGATGTTCCTCATCGCCCGGATGCTGGGGGGCCCTGGCGGGGTCAGGAGGGAGGAGAGGAGGGGCGGGCGGTGGTCAGGCAGGGGCAGCCGCTGCCTGGGTGCTGTCCTCAGTGCTGGGCTCTGAGACCACCAGGGGGCGGAAACTGCTGGTGGGGAGGGGAGGGTGGCCTTCATCTGGAGGCAGAGCCTGGGACTGGGGGCCCCACCGTCTCTCCAGGACTCGGTTACTGGCTTCAAATAGTTGCAAACAGACAGGTGTCCGTTCCTGCCCAGGGCACGAGCCCATCCCCGAGGGAGGGCACAGGAGGGCGCTGAGCCTCTCCGAGAAGGGCAGGCTTGGGGGCGAGTCCTCATTTCCGAGGTGATGAAGATTTGGGGTTAAAATGGAAATGTGGACATGTTCATTTTCATTCAATTTGCCATAATACTAGCTAAAGGGCAGCAGGGAGGTCTTCATTGGATGAACTGATCTTTTTCTTTCCACAGGTAAATGTGCTTGGTCACGTGACAGCCCTGTGGGGGTGCACTGGTCACACGGGGAGGGAGTGTCGGCACTGGTCAGCGGGGCAGATGGTCCTGTGGGGGTGCGAGGGGCTCAGAGGCACCGTGCAGGGCATGTGGACGGGCACAAGAGGCTCCAGGCTCAGGCTCCCCACCCAGGAGGCGAGGAGCTGCCCCCGGGGCCCTCCCAGGACCTGTGGCTCCGTCCTTTGCAGATTCAGAGGGAAGGGCAGGGCGGCCAAATGGAGGGCATGTCCTTCACGTGGGGTTGGAGACCTGCTTGGCACAGGTGACTTAGCATGATCCTCCCGCCCCTCCTCTCCCCACAGCAGCCACCAGCACCCCTGGTCCAGAGCCCCCCTCTTCCCTTGGGCCTCCTCTGTGCTTGGGTCAGAGGTCACTGGTAGGGTCAGATGAGGGCCAATCTGACCTCACAGGCTGCAAAGGGCTCCAGAGGAGATTTCTCATCGCAGTGACTTGGAGAACTGAGACTTGGAGAACCTGAGGACTCCGCCCCTTGGAGTTGCCTGTCGTGGGGTGACCCCGCCCAGCCAGAGCCTCCTACTTTTGATGGCTAGAGCCTTGGGGGGTAGTGAGGAGGCAGACAGGATTGGGAAGAGAGGATGCTCCGGCTCTTGCTGCTCACACCTCCTGGAGCATTTGGGGGACGGCTCCATGAGGGTGCACTGGGAACACAGCTTTGGTGGATACCCCTGTCAAAGGTCAAGCCTGGCCCCTCTGCTCCTTCCCTGGCCTGTCCTGGCAAGGCCCCGGTGGGCTGGTGGATGCTGGCTGGGCGCTTATATACCTGGGGCCAGAGAGATTGAATGGGGGGATGGGGACGGGCTCAGGGCTGGTTGCAGGAGAGGAGAAGGGAAGAGGAGTGGAGTGGGTGAGGATGCCAAGGCAGTGAACTGTGCCAGACACACACACACACAGACTCACACAGACATACACACACACAGACACACACACAGACACACACAGACACACACACACACACACACACACACGGATGGACGATGGGACTGTGGAGGGCAGGGGGAAGGGGGAGAAAGAGGAAAGACACCTCCTACTAAAATCAGAATGACAACTAATCACAAGTACCAGTCACCACAAGAATGATGAGGACCACAGAGATGGCAAAGGAACTCAGCCTATTCTGATATTTAAATGTAGACAGGCACCTCTTACGTTTATTCGAGCCTGGTATTCGGCACTGCCCACCGAGTTCCTCGCGGTGCACCGGTACACGCCCCCGTCCCGGATCTGGGGGCCCGTGACGTTCATGTGGCTGATGGTGGTGCCGTCGGACATGGTGTACTGGTTGGTGCGGTGGCTGCCGTCCCGCACGATGGGCTCCTCGTCCAGGGCCCAGGTGACTGTGGGGGGCGGGGCCCCCTTGGCTGCGCACATCAGCGAGAACTGCTCCCCGGGGTTGACCACCTTCTCGCTGAAGGAGGAGACGATGCGGGGCGTGCCGTCTGCAGGAGTGAGGAGCCTCCTCAGGTCACCGAGCCGCTGAGCAGCCACCCCACCAGCCACCCCCCGCCCCCCGGGAGGAGGGGAAGCAGTGGCCATGACAATATAAGGGACTCTCAGGCACGTCGGTTTGCGCGTTATCATAAATCCCCGTCAGGTGCCACCCTCAGTCGCTTTAGCTCTGTGTCTGTGGGCAAGTTACTGAACCTCTCTGAGTCTTTCCGGCTCGTCTCCATAGAGGATGGTGATAATGGGGATCTGAGTATGAATTCCTATCCGGATGCTGCGAGGATTAAATGAACTAATGCATGAAGGATGCTTAGGACAGGACTTTGCAAGTGCTTCCTAAGACATGACTCTCTCAGCTGTTCCCTTTCCACGCTCCCTCCTCCCACTATTAATAAAGACAGAGGCACAGAGGTTAACTGTGTGTGGAACCGGGACCTGACCCAGCCGGACCTGTGGAGTGGGGTTCCATTTCTCATTCTGGCAGAAGCGGGTAGGGGGTGAGGGGTGGGGCGTGATGGTGCTCCGGAACAAACAGCCTGCAGTTTGAGGCTTAAAGTGCAAGCTGCCCAGAGGCCGTGCTGCGGGGTCTGCGGCTGGGCCTGGTCTGGGCCGACCCCCAGGCTGGCCCAGGAGGTAGTGGCGCCCAGCTGCCTGCAGGGACACTGCCCTTGTTCCCCACCCGGGAGAGGAGGAGCCTGGCCTCCTGCCATAAGGGTTGGTGTAAAGGGTAAAACAGGCATTAAAAACCCCAAACAAACATAAGAAGAAAGCGAGGCAAATGTCACATGCACTCCACACCCACCCACATGTCACAGCAACACGCTGATGCTAACCCCACATTCTGCCAGTCTCAGCCCCTGCCCATTTCTGGGGGCCTTTATCTCAAACGTGGGGAGAGCCGGTGCCTGGCGGAGCCCGGGTGCCCGCTGGGTCACTGCCTGCTCTCCTCTGCCCTCACTTCCGGGTGTCCCTCCGCTCTACTCCCTGCCCTTCCCACCAGCCTCGCCATCCACGCCCCTGCCTAAGCTGACGGCACTTCACCTTGGGCAAGTGACCGAAAACCTCAATTTCCTCAACTGCAAGACCACACCATTAGGAAAGTATCTCCCCCCCCTCACCCCGCGCCCCTGGGAGGGTGAACTCAGACAGGCATCTGCCTGGGGCGCAGGAAGAGCCGGTACACGCCTCCCATCCGGGCAGGCAGGGCGCCTGGGCCCGGGCACCTCCGGCAGGGCTTTGGGAGTCCCGAAACCACCCTCCGAACGGGCTGCCCGGCTCACCCTCCAGCACCACGACGGCGAAGTCCTGGGCGGTCTGGGCCTTGCGGGTGGCGAAGCACTGGTAGGCCCCCGAGTGGCTCTTCTGGGCCGAGGCGATGAGCAGCGTCTCGTTGCTGAGCCCGCGGATGGAGATGGCCTCGTCGGGCAGCACCGGCTCGGTGTTGCGGTACCAGCGGATGGTGTACTCGGGGGAGCTCATCGGCGCGCAGGAGAGGATGACGGTGCTGCCAATGCCGGTCTTTCAGCTTTCTTTGGTGTCAGGGTCACATGGAGGGGGTCTGGGCTAGGTCTGGGGAGAGAGGGGGCAAACGGGGGAGAAACAGGGCTCAGTGTGGGTGAGCGTGGCTGCGGGTGCACCGTGACTATCAGAGGCCCTGGTGCCAGAGCTCTGGGCGGAGGGGCTGGGACTGG
>NW_005871496.1:787694-805490 GCF_000147115.1 Myotis lucifugus
GCAAATGGCAGTCAGGCAGAGGAGGCTCGCACTGTGTCGGAGGGGCTGTGCTTTCTGGGGATCCTTTGCTCGTGGGGCTGTGGTGCTCCCTGCGGCTCCTGACCGGCTCATCATCCTGCTGTCACCCACCCCAGGCGCCAGGGAGCACCTGGACCCACCACTCACCTCTCACCACACAGAACCAATCCTGCCTTCTGCTGGTCCGCCTTCTTTGACACGACCCAGGCCACAGCCTCTGGCCTGCCCCCGGCAGTCTGCGCATCCCTGCCACCCATCTCCCGTCTCCTGTGTCCCCCCATCTGGCCCCGTGCTGCCGCCTGCCACTGCCCCGCTCAGAACTTCCACGGCCCAGCAGCTCAGGGGGCGTTCAAGGGCACCAGGCCCTACGGGACCTGCCCCTCGTCTCAGGAGCAGCCTGAGAGGCAGCCTGCCCACAGGTCCTGCACCCCGTGGGCTCCTCCTGCCCTAGGCCCTGCCTGGAGTGTCGTCACCCTTTTACCTAGTTCCTTCTCATCCTCCACCCTGAGCTCAGGGGCCATCTCTCCCAGGAAGCCTCCCCCCCCACCCCCTGCTCCCAGGCTGGGTTCAGGGTCCGGCTTCAGGCCTCCCTGGGTGCACTAACACCAAGCTAAGCACGTGGTCTTTATCACCTCTTTGTGTCTCTCTCTCCCTCTAGACCAGCGGTTCTCAACCTTCCTAATGCTGAGACCCTTTAATACAGTTCCTCATGTTGTGGTGACCCCCAATTTCATTGTTACAAATTGAACATAATTAAAGCATAGTGATTCATCACAAAAACAATATGAAATTATATATGTGTTTTCTGATGGTCTTAGGCGACCCCTGTGAAAGGGTCGTTCGACCCCCAAAGGGGTCTCGACCCACAGGTTGAGAACCGCTGCTCTAGCCTGTGAGTCACCTGAGGGCGGGACGATCCCTGACTGGGGCAGGGGATCGAGCCTGCAGCTGAGGTGACCAGAATCGAACCCTGACCTCTCTAGCTTTCTATCCATACTGCTCCCTGAGTCCTGTCTATAGATGGTCGCACTGGCCTCCTGGTTCCCAGCCCCAGGTGGCTCTCTCCCCGATCTCCATGGCCCTGAGGGCCTAGCGAGGAGGCCAAGACCCCTCCAGGGAGGCGGCCGACAGGAGACAAGACACAGGTCCGTCTGGTGGGTTCAGCCAGCCTGGGCCCGCTCATGCCAGCTCTCCCTCCTGGCTCCCAGCCTCTGTCTGTGCCCAGGAAGTGCCAGGGCCCAGTGAGACAGGCAGCCCCTGCTTGCCCGCCAGGCCTCCCAGCCCTGCCAGCCGCGTTCTCCTCGCTGCCCTGCTGGGCGTGGAGGCAGCATGGGCGGGGGGGGGGGGGGGCGCTTGGTTGCAGAATTGGGGGAAGAGCAGGAAAAGCACTGCTTTCCCCTCCGTGACCCTGGCCGGGAGGGGCTCTCGGAGAAGACGGAAGACAGAGAGAAGCCATGTCGCTTCCCTTTGAGTCCAGGTCTCCAGCCTGGCTGTGGGGGAGGGTGGGAGCTGAGGGTCCGAGGAGAACAGCTGTGCGTGGGCACACAGGGCTGGGCGCCCGCCACTGTGGGCAGCGACTTACTGTGCTTCTGTGCGTGTGCCAGGATGTGAGCATGCACAGCAGAGGGATGTGTGTGCATCCTGCACATGTGCATGCGTGTGCGGGGTAGTGTGTGTGTGTGTGTGTGTGTGTGTGTGTGTGTCTGCTTCCTGTACGTGCTGTGGACACCAGATTACTCAGAGTCAGGTTTGCTCATTTTCCAAGGATTTGGGGTTATGTCCCGACCTGTTCCCTGAGACCGTGTATGAGTGTGAATGTGAGTGTGAGTGTGAGCGTGAATGTGTGTGCAGCAGGAGAGTGGGGAGGGGGAAGGTAACTTGGACAGTGCTCAGTGCAGGAAGTGGGGTCATCCTGGCCCTCTGTCAGCGTCTCTGCTCCTGGCCTGTGTGTCGGAGGAAACCCAGTCCCTGGGGCTCCCGGCACTCTCCCCCTGGGGGTCTCACTGTCACTCCCAGAACATGTCCTGGGGCTCCTCCTGCTCTTTCAGGGTCTCCGTGAGTCCCAGTCGGGAGGGACCCCTCAGCAGAGCAGATCAACACATGGAACTGTCGGGCCCCTGGGCTGTGCGGAGGAGGCTGGGCCCCATCTGGCTGAATGCGGCCCCCGGCCCTGGAGGCCGGCCCGGGAGAGGTTGGGCTCTCTGGTCCCCCCAAGGGCCTGCATGACCTGCAGCTCTGTGCTCCTGAGACCTGGTGAAGGGGGTGGTGGGGTGGGTGGTGAGGGGGGTGGAGAGGGGGCCTCCACCCCCGCCCAGGTTGAGTGACCGTCTTGCTGCCATCAGGTACCATGTTCAGGACTCAGGCCACTGCTGCCCCACGGAAGTGAGACCCCCGAGTGTCTCCGAATCCCGGCCCCACTACTGCCAGCAGCTCCCTGCACCCAGAGAGCAGACCCTCAGAGTCGGACTCGGTGCCAGAGCTAGGAGGGCCTCTTCACGTACAGAGGTCGGTCGGAGGCCGGGCCGGCGGCGGTGGGGGAGAGAGGGGTGGTGCAGAAGATGCCTTGGGCCTCACCGATCCTGCGCCAGGGGTCTCCCCTGGCATCAGCCCTCTGCCTCTCCTCCCCTCTGCACCCAGGGCCTCTCTGCTCCCCTGGGGCCCTGAGCTGGGCAGGAAGAGGAAGGACCAACCCCCGAAGGACGCCTGGGCTGTTTCCACCTGTGCCTGATGGGACAGTTCTGTTCTCTTTAATGCAGCAACGCCCGCTGGTTTCCCTTCGTACAGACACCGTCTCCTTCCACACGCCAGAAACCCTGCAAGCTTGTCCCCATCACCCTCTTGGCCCATCTGACCTTGTGACCTCTGGGAGGTAGGAAGCCAGGGATCACGATCCCATTCACAGACGAGGGCTCCGAGGCTGTGGTCACGGGTGTGACCTGCCCATCGTGCGGGAGCCAGAGGCAGGTCTGCTTTGCCTTTCCCAACCAGGAGACACTCCCCAGGGCGGCCCAGAGGCAGGCGCAGCTGCCCCCAGGCCCCTCCCCTCCCCTCTTAGTGCCCTTAAAGGCCACTGTCAAGGACAGGGCTGGAGGAGCAGCCTCCCCACTCACCTATGACCGTGAGGGTGCCTGTGGCCTCCGCTGAGCCGAAGGTGTTGGTGACCTCACAGATGTAGGTGCCGCTGTCCTCGGTCCGCAGGTCGCTGATGGTCAGCCCTGTGACGTGGTTGGTCCAGCGGGTGTCGGCCGGGAGGGGCCTGCCATCCTTGAGCCAGCGGACGGCGGGGGTGGGGTAGCCGGAGGCGGTGCAGGGCAGCTCCACGGTGTGGCCGGCCCACACCTCCTGGGAGTGGAAGCTGTCCAGGATGGCGGGGACGGACTCGGCAGGGTCTGGAAGGCAGAGTGTCTGGGTGGCCCCGGCTGGCCCTGGGCTGGGGGCCGTGGGGCTGGGGGAGGGGAGGCAGCACCCGGAGCAGGCCCTGCTGCCCACTGGTGCCCAGAGGAGCAACACCCAGTGTGCGAGGGTTCTCGGTGTCTCCCTGAGCCAGATGCTGGCCCAAACTCTCCCGCTCCTGCTGGACGGAGGCCCTGAGACCCCGGGCCGGGAGCAGGGGCTGGGGGAAGACAGGCTGACTCAGCTAGAAGGACAGACAGGGAAGAGCCTGAGGTGCAGAGGGAGAGTGCGCAGCTCCTCACACCGCAGCCCCGCAGGCTGGCCAGCCTCGGAGCAGCGAGTCCCTGTGACATGAGCATCGTGATGTCTGGGGCTGGCGATGATGGGGAAGGCTTGGTCTGGGCCTCAGCCTGGCCTGCGGGTGCCCCTCAGGATGGGGGACAATCGCCTGCCCTGTCCCGTCACCCCCCCAGCAGTCGGGCAGATATGCACTTCCCCAGCACCCAGAAGGGCTTGGAAGCTAAGCCTTCTGCAAACAGCCTCTTTGCCCCCAACAAGTACCCACTGTTTGCTTTTCCAAACCAAGAGAAGGCAGTGGCGCAGGACCTGAGCCCTGGACTCCGAGGCCCAAAACCTGAGCAGGCAGGTCCGTCCGTGATGGCCGTGCCACTTCCGAGTGGTGCCAGCTGCTCGCTCAGGCTGGCGCTCACCCTGCCAGGCCTCCCCGGGCTCCTTCCCATGGGGCCTCCCTGCTGTGACAGCTCCTCAGGCTCCCCTGCATCACAGGACACAATGCACTCGTGCCTGAGGTCCAAGGCCCCATGATTAGTTCCCACCGCTTTCCTGGCCTGGCCTCTACACTGCCTCCCGCCCTCATCTCAGCGCTCCCACTTGTGCCTGCGGGTCCGCGCTGTCCCCACCGCCGTGTGGATGTGGCACCGCCATGCAGACGTGGTACCACCGTGTGGACGTGCCACCATTGTGCGGACGGACGTGCAGGGCAACTGCTCTCAGGCCTCCCTGCCTGCCAGTTTCTGCGGCTCTAACCCCGCCCCCTGTGGGAATGGTTGGGATAAACAAACCCGGTGCCAGGGAAGAATTACTCAATGTGACACTTAATTGATGCAAAACACACAAATTCTGTGGCACACGCGGAATTTACAAGCGGAGGGGCTGACAGGCCGCGGAGGAGGGGCAGGGGATTAATCGGCGAGTCTCAGGCGTGAAATTAGATTCTGAGTGAGAGAAACTGCTTTCCTTCTCGGGAGCGGAGGATGCGCTGTGGCGTGTGCAGCCGGGGCTCGGCATTGCTGGGCCAGAGCGGGGCTGGGGAGACGGGTGATGGGGAGACGGGGGCTGGGCCCTGAGAAACCCCGGGTGCCGGGCTGGGCGGGGCATCCAGACGCCCCGGGAGGCTGAACAGCGCTGCCCAGACACGGCTGCGGCCCTGGCTCTGGACTCTGTGACCTGGGGAGCTTGTTCTGGTCTCAGCCTCTCTGGCCCTGGGTCCCTCTTTTGCAAAAGCCCACGACACGCCTTGTCCAGAGCGGGTGCCCGAAAGCACTTGTAACCAGAGGAAAGCCCGATGCCCGGGGTTAGTGTCAGGCTGTGTTTTAGGGACTCACACTATTCTTGCAACTGCCTCCTCCTCTTAGAAAAATACAAAACATGGAAGTTGTCCTCCGCCCCACGCCGGGGAAATGTAGGAGTAAGAACCAGTAGCAACAGAGCAACAGCAGCTACAACAGAGCAGCCGCTCCCCAGGCCTGCCCGTGCCAAGCACCCCACCAGGCTGTCTGCAGCGGGACCCTATTTAATTTTCACGACCCCTCGCGGGCACATTTTGTCACGCCCACCTGACAGAAGAGGTGGCGGAGGCTTGGAGACCTCATTTCTCTGATGCTGGATGCACAGCTGGTGCGCAGTGGGGCGAGGCCGGAAGTGTGGCTGCTGCATGTCCTGGCTCCCCTCCTCCCTCCCTCTCACTCCATCAGTCACTGAGGATGAAGGAGCTCTGTCTTGGCTGTGGCCTCGCTCTCATCCATGCCCACCCACAGCGCTCGGCCCGCACACCGGCCCCACCTGTTCTTCCTGCCTTTGGGCCTGGGAGCAGGAGGGGTAGCCATCCCTTGGGGGTGTGCCGGGGTCAGAGCCCTCGGCCACCAGGTGCCTCCGCCCAGACACCCCGCTACCTCTCCCCATCCCTGGTCCAGCTGCTGGCCCAGAGCTTCTGGCTGGGCAGGGCCACGCTTTTCCAGACACAGCCCCAGGGGCTCATGGGGCTCTGGCCACAGAATGAAACATCTCAGCTGAAACCCCCAGTCCCTGGGACTGACCCCCACCCTCAACTCTGGAAGTGGGTCTGAAATGTCGGGGGCAGCGGGGATGGAGGCTGAGGCCTGACAGGCACTCCCCCCCATTCCCCCCTCCATGGCCTCGCTCCAGATCAGTTGCATTTTTGCCAAGACAAGCAGCTTGCAGATCACCTCACAGCATCCCATCCCCATCCCGTCACAGCAGGGCGCTCCCCTGGCTCCCTCGCTCCCTTCCCTCGCTCTCTGCTGCTCCCTGCAGGTCCCTTCCACGCTGCGGAACGTCTCTCTCCGGAGCCTGAGCCTCTCCCCTTTGTCCGGGTGCCTTCCTGTCCTTATTTCTGTCTCTCCATGCGGGCTGTGTGTCTGATTCTCTGCCCACGCTCTCCTTCTCACAGCTGGTGGGCCACAAAGACAGAAGGAGAAGGGCTGGCATACCCTCCAGTTTAACGAGTGTCTTTTCTGAGGGAATCTCGTTATTCCCCTCCAAAGTGGAGGTGAAGTTAGCAGGATGGAGGGCTAAATATTTGTGCCAGGGAAAGGAACAGGCCTGCAGGAGGCGGGGTGTCCGTGCCTGCCCCACGCTGTGAGGGCGAAGCACCATGCACAGACAAGTCCCTGTGACCTGGAATGGAACCACTGACACCTTTGGGAATGAAGTGGCTCAGCCCTACGTCCAGCCCCGAAGATGGAGCCACGTAGTGCAGCCCCCTTTCCTCACCCGATGAAGCACAGCTCCCTTCATCATTGGTTAATTCCATAACTGTTTCCTGAGCACCTACTAAGTGCCAGGCATAGGGCCAGGTGCAGGAGGCACCAGGAGGCATCAGAGAGCCCGATCCTGGCCCTCCTGGCTCCTGTCCCCTTGGTCTTGCCTACAAATGAGAGGGGAACCTGGCAGAGCCACCTGCTGGCCAAGGCAGTCCTCCCCAAACCTCACCACATCAGAGGCGCCAGCATCGGAGCAGTCACCCGGTCTGGCTCCTCTTCCAGAGGCCCAGAGAGGTGGCATGATTTGGGGGGTCTAGTCTCCAAACCAGGAGTCTGACCATCAATCCACCCTCCTTCCCAAGGCCGCTCCCATCCCATCGCTTCAAGAGCAGAACTTTTCAAACTGCAGCCACAACGGTTAGGAAGTTGTCACACCCACGGGGCGAGGCTGTGGCCAGCATTTAGATGAACTGGTTGGGAGAGGATGCCACAGGGAAGGTGAGAGCACGTGGCCTGCAGGTGGCAGGAAGCACCAGAGACTGCGAGGCCCTGCGGAGCACGTCTGGGGGCCGCAGCTGGGAGAGCAGGTCCCCGAAAGCCGGCCCCCAGGGGCTCCATGCGCCCCTCTTTGCTCTGTGGCTGGGCATGTGTGTGGGGCTCCTCTGGCCCTTCCCTAGGGGTCGGCAGCTGGGGACGCTGGGGTCAGAGTGCGAGTTCTGGTAAAGCGCTTGGCTCCCCTAAGCCCTGCTTTTCTCACCTTTGAAATAGGAAGAGCAGCACACACCTCACGGGCGAGGGCGTGCCTGGCAGCACAGGAGGGAAGCGCTGGCACCCGGCTTCAGTGAATATTAGCCTCCACCCTCCTTAAGCTGCAGTCAGCACTCCAGGAGAGTCCTTTATCCAATGCAGACAGATTGTGTTTACAAACTATCTCCTGCCTACTTTCAGATGCTGTGAGGTGGGCTACCACAAAAAATGTAAATGTACTTATAAACAGATAAAATAGAATCTTAAGAAATACTTAGAGATAGGAAAATAAAACAGCTCCCTAATCCAACCTAATCTAATGGAATCTAGGCAAATCTAATCATTATTATGGTTGAGCATCAGATTTTATCTATGAGCTTCCTAGCAGCAAAGGCAAAGAAAGAGGCGGGGGGGGTGGGGGGGGGTGGGGTTTCCGTAACGCTCATTGTTCGATAAATAGTGACACAGTTCCTCAGGAGAGTGGGCCTCCCTCGGGTATAGACGCCTCTAAATAATTCCTTTTTTGCATCCTCATATGCAGGGCACCCCAAAACAAACTGGGCAAGGTTTGCCCCAGTGGTTCCATACCAGTCCTTTAACCTTCTCTGAGACTCTCTGGTCCATGGTGTGGACATGCCCAGTCCCAGGGCTGGGCTGGGGTGCCCTCCCTCCTCTCCCCCCCCCCCCCGGCCTACCTGTCACAGAGAGGCGGGCCCCGTTGCTCTGCCGGGTCTCCCCGCTGTACTTGTGCTTGGTGATGCAGCGGTAGGTGGAGAGGGCGTCCTCCTTCTGCACGTCGGAGATGTACAGCCCGCCGTGGAAAGTAATAAAAAACCTGTTTTCTGGAGACACAAGCAGGACGTGTCCTTTACTCCCCTATCTGGGCAAACCACTGAAGCAACTCGGGCGGCAGCTGGCCCTCTCCCGGCCAGGACTACTGCCCAGGGGGAGGAAGGGGAGGGGAAGGGGGTGAGGTTGGTGCAGCCTCCAAGGCAGGGTAGCATCTCCAATAGATGAGGGATCTCTATGTGCAAACACACGGAAGTCACAGTAATTGTTCCTTTAAGTGAAACGCCTCAGGGTTTTACAGAAAGACATGGGGCTTTAGAGTCAGAGGAGATCCGGGTTCCAATCTGACTCGTCCTTTTATTGGCTGTGTGACCTCGAGCAAATTACTTAAACTCTCTGAGCCTTATCTGTACAATGAGATGCAAATAATACTTCAAACAGTGGCTGTAAGGATTAAAAAAATAACCAAGTGTCTGGAACACACTAAGTGCTCATCTGGAGAACAGAAGTCCTCATCTGTACCTCTTTGCAAGCGTTTGCAAAGGTCTTTCATAGGCTTTGCTCTTTTGTTCTTACAACTGTGAGAGCTGCCTCTCCATTGTCAGGACACAGCCAGTAAGCGGACTGGGACTCAGGCCTTCTGGCTCCCAGCTGTCCCTCTACATTGAACTGAACACAGGCCTCGATCCTCTTCTCGCAATTTTCATCACTTATTCACTCAACAAGCAAATACTGGGGCTCAGCTACCCTGGGAACGGGGACCTGGGGATACAGATACACACCAGCATTCAACACACAGTTCCTGACCACCATCCTGCGCAAGGCCGAGCCCAGGCCGGGTCTCACCTGTCCTGCCCCTCCACAGACTTTGTCAGGATGTGGCAGGGAAGACGGAAGGACGGAAGGACAGAAGGACAGGCAGCAGTGCACCCATTCTGCGGATGCTGACAGCTGTTTCCACTCAGAATGGAGTGGGTTTTCTTGTCCAAGTTTCTCAGGCAAAACCTGAACTGGAGCGAGTTGAGGCTGATTTTGAAAGGGGAGCCTGTGGACCTGAGAGTTGGGGAGGGGCTTGCATTTGGCTTTGGGCTCCCTCAGCTCAGGTCCGTGTCCTCCCACCCCAGACCCAGCGGGACCGAGACTGAGCACTGACTTTGCTGCTCTCTGGGGGCCTCGCTTCTTGGCCAGGTGGGCAGGGGAGACCCCCGGCTGCCACTTCCACGGGGAGGGCCTGGCGTCAGAACCGTGATGCTGACCGAGAAGGAAGCTGGGGGAGAGGGTAACGCTGGAGCGGGGAGGACCTGCTGACCCCGGGGAGGCCCTCACGGGGAGGCAGGCTGGGTGCTCCGTGCCCTTCCCATCCTATTATGTAGAGGTCGGCACCCCCCACCGCGGACTGCGTGGCCCCCTCAGCCGATGACAAGAGCGCTGACACTGGCTCACCCTCCTCACAGGGACATTTCGTGGTGTCCCACCCTCCACGCTCGAGCTCACGATCTCGGCATCTGGAGGTGGGACACTTTCTGCAGGAGGCTGTATAGGTGCAGGCTGAACACTGCAGTGTCTGAACACATCTTTTTTTGTTTGTCTGTTTAAATATATTTTTATTGATTTCAGAGATGAAGGGAGAGGGAGAGAGAGATAGAAACATCAATGATGAGAGAGAATCATTGATCGGCTGCCGCCTGTGTGCCCCCCACGGGGGATTAAGCTCACAACCACGGCATGTGCCCTGACCGGGAATCGAACCGTGACCTCCTGGTTCATAGGTCGACGCTCAACCCCTGCGCCACGCCGGCCAGCAACCACATCTTTGACAAAGGCTCTCCAGCCTTCATTTGAGTGTCTCCCAGGCTGGGGAGCTCACCTCCTGTCAGGGACCCATCCAGAGTCCAGGGCTCTGCCCTGCAGCCAGACCTTCCTTGCTCGCAGTTGGCCTCACGTGGCTCCCTCCGTGGCTCTCTCGCGTGGCTCCCTCCGTGAGCGCTGCTTCTGCCACGGCTTCTGCCACAGAGCCTGCAGACCCCTACACCTGTGCCGCTCACTCTCCCTCACACACCGGAGGCAGCCATCCTGCCCTTTGATTTTCCTTCCGGTTATGCTGTCTTGGGATTTCATTTTTTAATAGTTATTTGTTTCATATGGGTTCAAATAGCTTCAGCCCTCTGGTGGGTCTCTTGCTTCTTAATAAACTTTGTTGTATCTACAAATCCTCTAATTCTCTCTCCCTCCTCCCTCCTCCCTCCTCCCTCCATGCCTTTCTTCCAGGTAGCTTCTGGGTCACTCACTAATCTTTGTATACAACTAGACCTACTATGTGCCTGGCACGTTGCCTAGTGGTGGGGATCTGACAATCGGCCTTATCTGATCGAGGACTGTAGAGCCAGCCAGGCGGCCTGCAGCCTCAGACCGCACGCACTTGCTGGGGCCGGGCGGGCGGGGAGAGGCCGCACCATTGTAGTTCTGCCTCACGCTCTCCTTGCGGTCAACTCAGGGCCCCGGGGAGCCCCTGCGAGGCCACTTCTCTCTCCCCCTTGGACACTGGCTCTGTGCGCCCAGGCCCAGGACGTCACACGATCCCTGCTGAGTGCCATCATGTTGGGACACCCCCCCCACCCCATGAACCGAAGCTTCCTGGCAGCCTGCCAGTCTTCTGGAACGTGGAGCTGGTGGGCCCACCCCCTCCAACACAGACCCCATGGTGCAGACCCCACTCAGGGCTGTGGGTAAAAGACGGAATAGAAGCAAGAGGAAGCCAAGCGCTGCTGCCCGCATTGGAGAGGACCCAGAGGAAGAGCAGAGAAAGCCTGGCTCCCCACCCTAGACTCCGGATGTGCCCTCATTGTCTCCATGTTGTGACCCCCCCTCCCCAGTCAAATGAGGAAGCTCTCCTGCCCTTTATTATGTAACTGGACTGGGACATGGAACTACTGGAGGAGGTTGCTGCCAATCAGGACCAGGTTAGAGCTGTGGCTGGGGGGCAAGCAGGGGTGAGGAAGAACAGGAAAGACTCCAAATCAAGCCTATGAGCCCACAGGTGCTCTGGCCTGGACAGCCAGGACCCCACGATGCCCGCAGGTGCTTCCCCCTGGACAGCCAGGACCCCACGATGCCCACAGGCGCTCCCCCCTGGACAGCCAGGACCCCACGATGCCCACAGGCGCTCCCCCCTGGACAGCCAGGACCCCACGATGTCCACAGGTGCTCCCCCTGGACAGCCAGGACCCCATGATGCCCCCAGGTGCTCTTCCTGGACAGCCAGGACCCCAGGACCAGGACTGGCCCCTGGGATTTTAGGTGAGGAAGGGGTGCTGTGGTGATGGTGGCAGGGAGCTGGGGTTTCTATAGTAACAAGCAGCTGCTGCATCTGATGTTTCACATCCTTCATTGTCCTCATTCCCCCTCCCCCCTGCTTGTGCATATTTAATTGCAGTAACATTTCCAGACACAGCGCCTGCCTCCTGAAACAAAGGCGGCTGGGAGCTGCAGGGGAAGGAGAAAACGGGGTATGATGTTGATCCCTGGGGGGCCGTGTGCAACCTCACCCTGCATGTGTGCGAGAGTCGGTGATGGGCCTGCTGGGAAGGAGGGAGCCGGAGGCCTGTGGAGGGAACAGCATAGTGAGAGGGGGGAAGTGGCCAGCCAAGCTGGTGAGGGGTCCGAGGACCAGGACTCCTCACATTGCTGGCCTCCCAGGCTGGCTCTGGCAGAGCTTCCTGGTGGCCTGGCAGCCCACCCTCCACACCCACATGGGACCAGCCACCCTGGGATGGTGGGGGAGCCGCCATTCCACAGCCTGGCTCCTCCTCCTCGGGGCAGGCTGGTCCAGCGGCAGGAAGGAGGGTGTGGCAGCCAGGCCTCTGTGCCAGCCCTCAGCAGGAGGCCATTTAGAAATGTGTGTCCGGGACCATTTTTTAAAAATATATTTTTATTGATTTCAGAGAGGAAGGGAGAGGGAGAGAGAGATAGAAACATCAACCATGAGACAGAATCATTGACTGCTGCCTCCTGCACGCTCCCTACTGGGGATCGAGCCCACAACCATAAAGGATTGAATGGGTGCCTTTGTGAGGTAGTGAGTTTCCTGTCTTCAGGGCTATTTGAGTAGAGGCTGAGGAAACACTTGTCATGGAGGACTTACATATTGAGAGAAATAAATTAGATCATCTATAAGCCCCCCCCGCCCCCCAGCAATTCATAGATTCCTAACAAAACATGGCAGACTGCAAGACCCCTTGGCGATCGACGGCAGTGCTTTAACATCAGCGTGCGCGTGCTCACCCCACCCAGGCCTTTGCTTGTGACGAGTCTTTCTGTGCCCGCGATGCTCTGTCCTTGACTCGCTCCTGGCCTCGTTCAGGTCTGTGCTCCTGGCCTGACCCCTCCATCAAAATCAGACTGTCCCACAGCCTTGCCCAGTTCCTTTCCATGACTTTTGTTTTCAGAGCACTCAGTGTTTCTCACGGAGAGCAGGAGGCACAGAATCTCGCCTCCATGAGATCTCATCACGGCTGGCACACAGAAGTCCAGTGAACAAGTGCTGAGTGAATGGACCGGGCTAGCAGAGCCAGCTCCAATGGGGTTAGGCAGCTGGACCGCCAGCCTGGAGTCCTGCCTGTGGTACCCCAATCCTGAGGGCTCTCTCCTGCTCGAACCACCACTGTCACACTGCAATGCTTTGGGCCACTTTGATCCTTGTCCTGGTCCCCCTGCTCAGCCGAGTCCAGGCTGGGACACTAAAGCAAGACTGACAGTTTGGAGCCGGCAAAGGGAAGCAAACAGATGACCACAGGAGCAGGGCAATCTGGAGCATGGACTACGGCTGAACCCACGCTTCCCAGGAGCCCCTCAAACACGCAGAGACCCAGGGCAGCTGGGCCCAGGGAGGAGGACACCACATGCCCTCTGCAGCGTGCCTGAGCCTGGCCTTCTCTTGTCCCTCCCTCAGGGGGACCCGATGACAGAGGTCACTGGTCTAGGATGGATCTCATTTGAATCCCTGGGTGACCTTCAGATCAGAGGCGTGTGGTGCGGTGGAGGCAGGGGCACGCTGCCTGCTGTGGACAGAGACGTCTTGACCCTGAGCTGCCTAACCCAGAGCTCCAGCTCTGTCCCCCGTCCTCTGCCCCCACCCGCCATGGCCCCAGTGGGTCCCCCGTCCTCTGTCCCCCACCCCCCATGGCCCCAGCGGGTCCCAGGAGGTATGAAGCAAGGAGGGGAGGGGGAAGGATGGATGGAGCTTTGCCTGGGGACCAGAGGGGGAAGGATGGATGGAGCTTTGCCTGGGGACCAGGCTTGGGCCAGGGCAGAAAAGCCACTCAGTCCCTTCTGGAAGAGAAGAGATACTTAGCCTGTCACAGTCCAGGTCTGTTTCCCGGGGCAGCCTCAGGACCAGCCTCCGAGCGCCCTGACTGGTCCCCAGGGAACTCCCGATTCCAAAAGAGAAATTGCAATCAATACCGGTTACCATTACTGCTCTATCCAATACAGACTTACAAAAACAGCGTGTCAGCCCGAGCCCAGAGGAGACTAAGGAGCAGACTGCCCCCCCAGCAGGCAGCGCTCTCTCCCTCCCAGGCCCTGGGAGCCTGGGGCGGGCCAGGGCTGGAGGAATTAGTCCTGTCTGGGGCCCCGCACCTGGGCAGCTGGCAGGGAGCACCTGCCTTCCCTTCCTTCCTGGTGTTCCTGCTGCTCCGAGGGCCTGGGATACCCGACAGCCCGGGTTTGAAAAGCCCAGGGAAGCCCAGGCGTCCTTCTCTCGCCCTGGACTCTGGGCCCCAGGACTGTAAGCCTCCGCCCAGATTGGCGGTGCAGTGGACGGGACACGCGTGGGAGTTGGGAGCTGGGAGCTCGGGTTCACGTCCAGCTCTGGCGCTGGCTGCCTCGAAGCCCTAGACCAGGGGTGGGCAAACTTTTTGACTCGAGGGCCACAATGGGTTCTTAAACTGGACCGGAGGGCCGGAACAAAAGCATGGATGGAGCGTTTGTGTGAACTAATATAAATTCAAAGTAAACATCATTACATAAAAGGGTACGGTCTTTTTTTTTTTTAGTTTTATTCATTTCAAACGGGCCGGATCCGGCCCGCGGGGCCGTAGTTTGCCCACGGCTGCCCTAGACCCTCCTGCTGAGGGCTGACTTGTGTCCTCGCCCCCCCTTCATATGCTAAAGCCTTCACCCCCAAGGTGGCTGTATTGGGAGATGGGCTAATTAAGATTAAATGAGGTTATAAGGGCGAGGCCCTGATCCACCAGGACCTGTGTTCTTATAGGGAGAGGAAGAGACGGAAGGAGGCGTGGGCACAGGGGGAGGCCGTGTGAGGACAGTGGGAGGGGCCGTCTGCCGGGCAAGGAGGCAGGAAAGCACACCTGCGGACACCCCCACCGTGGACTCAGCCTCCAGAGCTGCCTGTGGCCTAGGACACCGGCCTGCCCTTTTGTGACCCAGGTACCAGCCCTGCCCGGTAGGTCCTGGCATTTCGTTATGTGGCCCCAGGAAACCGCCCTCGCTCAGGCCTGCTTGCCCCAGGGACTCTCTGATGCTCAGAGTCTGGGTTGGGCCCTGTGCTCTGAAGACCTGGGGTGAGGCCCTGGCCGGTTTGGCCCAGTGCATAGAGCGTCAGCTTGTGCACCAAAGGGTCCCGGGTTCAATTCCGGTCAAGGGCATGTACCTTGGGCTCGGGCAGGAGGCCACCAATGGATGTGTTTCTCTCACATCGATGTTTCTCTCTGTCTTCCCCTCTCCCTTCCACTCTCCCTAAGAATCAGTGGGAAAACATCCTCGGGTGAGGATTAAAAAACAAACCAAGAAAGACCTGAGGTGAGGCCTTTGAGGTGGGAGTGGGGAGGACAGAGCTGAGCTGGCCCTGAGGTCAGCAGGTGCACACGAGGTTGCGCCCCCAGAGGGCGAGGCGGGGAGGCTGAACCCAGACCTGCAGTGGGTACGTGCCGGGCACAGAGGAAGGCACTGCTCAGGGACCAGGTGGGCAGGAAGCCAGCCCTGGGCGTGGGCCTTCGTCCAGGCGGGGCCCCATCTGCGCTCGCTCTCGAACCCTCAAATGCAACCCACCCCTGCGTGTGACACTCAGGACACGAGGCGCAGAGGGTCACACGGCTGGTCTGGGCCACAGCACCCCTGTCAGGAGAGGCCTTCTGCCTGGCTCACGGCTCTTTCCCTGCGGAACTGAAGTCAGGCGGAGCCGACCCATCTGGGCTCCGAGGAGACAGCAGGATGGGAGGGGGCCTCGGCTACGGAAGCTGGTTGGGGGCACACAGAACCAGAAGCGGTGCCCTGTCCCTGGCTGGCGGGGAGAGCGAGGGCAGTGCTCCACGTGGCAGGCGGCAGCTGCACCGCCCGCTTTCTGCACAGGGTTCTCCAGGGGCCTGGGAAGCACCATGGTCTCAACTTCACCTTCCAAGTACAACGCCAGGCTGGGCTGGGGCTTGGCCTGCCAGGCTGCTGATGGGCACAGCGTACCACCTGTGTTCCCGGGCTTCTTGGGGGAGTAGCCACCTCCGGAGGTGAGGGCAGTGGTCGAAGGAGAAGACTGGAACCTGGGGTGATGCCCATTCCTGCCCTTTAGGAGAGAGTGGCCAGGCCTCATCTTTCTCTGTGCTCCACGCTCTGCAGGGTCCTACAGAGGCTCCACGAGGCTCTGCGCCCGCCGTCGCGCCTCTCTGCGTGCTTCCCGTGAGGATGACATGAGCTGATCGTGTGCCCCACGCAGCGCCTGGCACGTGATGGGCGGTCAGTGAGTAGTTGGTAGTGACAATGAATTAGTGCTTAGATGACTGTATGACTCTGGTAAGGGCGGCTCAGAACCTGACCTGGACTTTAGCCTCCAAGTGCAGGTTCTGCTCATGCTGACACCTCTTCCCACTGCCCCGCAGGCTGGCCTCTGCAGTGAGGGAGGGCGTGGGCACAGGAAAGGGAGGAGCTGGGAGGGTGTGGGCACAGGGCAGGGAGGATCTGGGAGGGCGTGGGCACAGGGCAGGGAGGATCTGGGACGGTGTGGGGCACAGGGCAGGGAGGATCTGGACGGTGTGGGGCACAGGGCAGGGAGGAGCTGGGACGGTGTGGGCACAGGGCAGGGAGGATCTGGGAGGGCGTGGGGCGCAGGGCAGGGAGGAGCCAGGCTGGCTGCCGTGCCTGCAGACTGACAGCTTCGGGCAGCTGAGCTCTGGAGGGGTCAGCACTGCCTCTGGAGTGTCCCCGGGAGCTGGGGGGCCCCGGGGTGTGAGGCTGGAACGTGTCAGGGAGGAGAACCCGCAGGGGCCGTGGTGCAGAAACAGCGGCTTGTTCCCTCTCTCCTGAGCCCTTTTCTCTAAACACATCGCTGCCTCTCTACCCGGGGATTAGCACACATCCCTCATTCTCCTAGTGCAACAAGATTTTATTTCTAATTATGCTGTAATAAAGCGGGGCGCTCCCAGCTCCCTTTCAAATGACTTGTACACACACTGCCGATCGGATCCTCCCCGGCCCCATTGTAATAGCATTTCCCTGACAGTCATTAGACATGCATGAGAGGGGCCCTTTAAGAATAGAATTGCATTTAAATGGATTTGCTGAGAGAGGAAGATGAAAAAAAGACAGACAAGGGGGAGGGGGAGAGAGGTCTGTTGAACAAACTATGAAAACAAGAGGCCATAATAGCAGGGCACGGAAATAGCCTCTCCCAGCCCTCCCGCTGCACGTGCGGGGCCCAGCAGGGGCGGCACCTCCAGCCTCCCCCGCCCCCTCCCCCATGCTGCCCGCTGGGGGCTTCAGAGCTCTTCGCTCATGTGTCAGATGCTCAGGGTGCGATAGAAATCACTGTTATTAGGATTTGGGAAGCTGCCTGGCTTGGACAGAACACCCATGCCCGGTGTGGGCAAGGCCCTGGGTCCATGGTGCCTGCCCTTCCGCCCGCCGCCCCATCCTTCTGCTCCTCTCCTTAAATGACCCCACCCCCCAAGGCCCACCTCAAGGAGGGGGAGATCCATGCTGACCCCAGAGCCCAGCCCACTTCCTACTAAGATCCCTGCCTCCCCTCACACACCCCCCAAGCCGGCAGACTCCCTGGGCTCTCCAGGCAAACCACAAAGGGCCTGTGTCAACGGCCTAACTACATGCGGCACAGCTATGAGGTGTACAGCTATGATGAAGCCTGTACCGAGTCCCCAAAGGCCTGGAGGGCTCCTGGACGGTGAGCCCGGTGTGGGTCCTGGCATTGCTCTGGGCCCCATCCCGGCTCTGTGCCAAAGGCTCAGCGCAGTGGCATGGGTGCCGGGCACTGCCAGGGCCTCTGCCCTCTGATTTCCTGTCCCATGCCTGCTGCAGGCTGGTGGGGTGGACGGCTTTCCTGCCCCTAACAAGGAGGAAGCTGAGAATCAGGCTCATAGCAATTTGCCCCAAACCACAAAGCTGGAGCTGCCTCAGCCAAAGGCGAGCTTTTGCTCTGCTACTGCCTACTGCACTGCACTCCTCAGCCTGCATACACTGGAAGGTCTTTGAGAGCCGGCTCGCAGACCCTCCTTCTCCTGGGGGACCGGAAGGGCCTCAGGCTCACATTTGGATTGTTTCTGCCTGATCCACGTGTCTCCCTCTCAGATTCCCAAGAAGAATGCAAGTCCCCTTAAAAGTCACCACATGTCACTCTTCTGACTCCCGTGACGCCTGACCTGGTGCTCAGGCTGTGGTCTGTTGCGTGTGGCTGGAAGGCCGTCCTGGGAGGAGCCCTCTGAGATCGGTTTCCGTGTCTTGTAAAGTGGTAACTGTGCCCAGGGAGCCGCCGGAGAGGGCCGGGCCACACGGCGCTCGTTTTCTGTCTCTCGTCCCGTTCCTT
>NW_005871497.1:0-46972 GCF_000147115.1 Myotis lucifugus
TCCACGATGGCTGAAAAAAAGGAGGAGGATGGGGTGGTGGAATAAATCCTGGGCCATAGGGAGGATTAAGGCCTGGCGGAAACCCTCTTGGCGGGGGCAGATGGGGTGGTGGCCGCAGAACAGGTCCATAGGGTCCCCTGGGAGCTCTCTGGCTGTCACTGGGCTGTGGTGATAAAAATCAAACAGAAACACAAAAATAAATTTTTAAATTTGATCACTTAAAGTTCTAACATTAGTATATGTAATTTAAAATCTCATACAGTCATATATTTCATTGAAAAAATAAGTTAGAAGAAAGAGTAGAATATTGTCCTCCCTTCTGGAACTCTAGCACTCAGTAAAAAGTAGCATCGTATGAAATGCAAAAACAAAACAAAACAAAAGACGTTACTTTCAGACCTAAAGGTTTTAGAAGGGATCAAATCACCTTGATTAACTAATGAAAATGGCTACCTTTGGAAGTTGGTTCAAATGGAAGTAAGTGCTCTAGTGTAATGACTAGCATACATTTGGTCTTGCCCAAGATGTCCACAGAGACATTTGGTCCATATCAACCCATGTACCTCATCCCATGTGCTAGGACCACCTAGGCTCCCGAGGTGAGAAGGGTCATTATTGGCAATGCAGCCATAACACAATTATTGAACCAATAAAACATGGTAGTCTTTTTTATGTATTAATCCTGTAAACCAAACGTATAAATAAACATTCTGGGCTGTTTGGACCCAGGGACATTTTCTAAGCATGGATAGTATGGACAGGACTTAATTTCAAAAATCTTTTGGCATGGACCAAATGTTCCTGTGGACACTTTGCACAGGACCAAATACCAGACAAGGCAATAGAACTCCTTGGGGATGTTCTTTCTTACTCCCCATTCCAATAAATCAGTGAGATTCCAGGCTCTGAACCATTAGTTAGTTGTGTTTATTGAGAAACTATTATATATAACACATCTTTTAGGGGCTAAGGAAAACATATTTAAGATATGAACCCCTGCTTATATAAGTCTGAAATCTAATAGAAACCAAAAACCCCCAAACCACAACCCAAACAATACAATAAAAAGTCTGTAGGAAGCAGTGTGATGTGTTACTTAAGACAAAGACACTGAAGTCTGATGGTTAGAACCAACCCTTCCTCTGTAGCAAGCTAGCTGAGGTGTTTACACTCTCTCTGCCATGGTCTCCTCATTTCTGAAATAATTCTAGAAATAGTTCTGATCTTATACAGTGGTTGATAAGATTATGTATAATTTATGCATAGTGCTTAGACATAGTAAATAAAGTAAGGAATCAATATACATTTGAGCTATTTCATACTCTATGATTGCCAGGGTAGCAATTGCCAGTTTGCATATATGACAGCAGTTCAAATTATAATTGACAAATGTGCAAAAAATTCTATATGCAATAGCAATTTGAAGGGAAAGTATATTTTTGACAAAAGAGAGATTAAGAATTGCCCAATAGAAAAGAGAGCATTTAAAATGAGGCTTGATTAATAGAGTAGAAATGGGGAGGGAGGAAATAAAATTAAATGAATTTTATAAGTCAATGAACAGTGTCAGGAAAATAACAATCCTATTCTAGAAGCAGTCAAAACACCAGTTTGAACAGAAGTTTCAGTCACTCTTGCAACATTCAACTTCTTGCCTCTGTGTCTTTCTTCCATATTGACTTAGGCAACATCAAACTTTTAGATCAACTCTAGACAATTTACCTTCTCTGTTTCTACTTGCAGGCTGGTGAACCTTGCAAGAGAATCTCGCCAATCCCTAAATATTAGAAACACTAGAGATGCACAGTGTCTCCCCTCATCTGGCACCTCAGCAGTGCTAATCCATTCTTCCCTATTTCCCCCAAAAGGCTGTCTTCTCAACATCCACACGCCTTCTCCAGCTCTCTTCCCTCCCACTCCCTAGAAAGATGATCTTGCCTTCTATTTCACAAAATTGAGGCTATCACACAGAGGACTTTGCTTTTCTGCCCACACACCTATAAAAGCCACCTATATACAGTTGTCCTCCCTTCCTGTTTACATCCAACTTCTTCACCTGTATTCAGTATGGATCGATCACTTCCTTCCTATGGCCTTCTCTTAATTATCACTTTCCCCTTCAACCTTTTTTTTATTTCTGGCTTTATGGTCTCAGGCTATATCATTTCAATTTACATCTCATATACTAAAGTAGCTCATTGACCACCTAGTGTACCCCTGCACTATCATCACTAGGTTACCCCTTTCCATTCCTAGCCAGATATTGGGGAAGGCTGAACTAGATTTCCTGTTTCTACTTCCTAATATCCAATTTGCTATTTATCCTGGAATCTATTCCCAACACACAACCTCATCTCTTTTTACAAAGATCAGCAATGACTCAACAATGACACGAAGAATTTAGCATAGAATTTGGCCTATTTTGATTGTCAATGAAACTAAAAGTTACTTTTTGTAAACTTCTTAATAATGCTGGGCTAATTTTATGATTATTTTATAAATTATATATTAGGCTTTTACATGCCCTATTGCCTCGGAATGTGCCTCTGTCGCTCAGGAGTTAACAAACGAAAGCTGTGGGCCCAAGGCAGCCTGCCTGGTTTGGTAAATAAAATTTTATTGGGACACAGTCATACTTATTTGTTTATTGTGGCTGCTTTTGTTCTTCCTAGGCTGAGTTGATTGGTTGGATTAAGAGACTTTATGGCCCACAAAGCCTAAAATATTTAGTACCTGACCCTTTTGGAAAAAAGTTTGTTAATCCCTGGCTATTATTTCCAATCTACCCTGTATTCTCAGACAGGTTTTGTACAAGACCATTATACTACTGTCAATGGGCAGCATTAAATAAATATTTATGGGTGCTGTTCAGATATTTAGGAGTTTCTTTTTCTGACAAACATCACCGAATATGGGAAGTGAGGGTGTGTGGGAAGAGACTATATCTAAACCTGATTTCATGCACTAGTATCTTTGCACATCACTCAAAGTAAAATCCCAAGCTAATGGAAGGCTTATGAGACTCTATGCTATCTAACTCTCCTCTATCCCTCTGCCCTCACCTCCTGATCCTGTCTTCCCTTCTGACTCTGTTCGAGGCCTACTTGTTCCTCATGAGAGATATGGCTGCCAATTTTGGCATTTCCTGTTTTGTCTCATTGTCTAGTTTGCTTTTTCACCTCCTTCAAGTCTCTAATTAAATGTCATTTTCTACCTCACTGTCCTATCTAAAATTGCAACATTGTTCTATTCCCCTCTTACCCCTCCTAAGAGTCACCATTCTCTCCTCCTTGTCCTGCATTACACATAAGCTCCATGATGTTAGTAAGGTTTTGTCTACTCTGCTCACTGCCGTTTACCCAACATCTCGAATAGTACATGGTAGACAGCAGGTGTTTAATAAATATTTTGTGGTGAATGAATTACATGAGTTAGTGATAAGCAGAAATTACCCTAACTTGAATTGTCTGCTAATTCCCTCCTTACACAAGGTAAGGAGTGTAAGGCTCTTTCCTTGAAGGTATTTGAGGGGAGCAAATACTTAAGTCCTCATTTTTTCTAATTTTGGTTTTATGACTTCTGCTGACCAGGGCCTTGCAATCAAATGTTAGTCACTGACCAAGATCATCAACATCAGCACCATCTGAGAGCTGGTTAAAAATGTAGACTCCATGCAGGTCTAGTATCTATTTCTACACAATCCTCTCGTGATTTGTGTGCCTATTAGAATTTGTGGAATTTTAGAAATGCCAGCTGGCCTATGTTATTTGAAAACTGCATATAGATTGTTCAGTTCTAATAGGGGTTTGATTCATTTATGCTGATTATCACTTTTTTTTTCTTATACTCTTTCACTTTTTTCTGCTTTTTGTTCTTAAAGATTAGAATTGCCACCCTCACTGCTCTTTTCCAAACAGCTTAGTGGACAGAATGTGCTGCCCTTAGTTATCTTGTGTGCCTAGTAGATATCTCTTGTCAAATATTGACTCTTTGTCTTGAAGCTTAGACTTGGCTGATTATCCATCCCCAAACCATACTTCCAATATCTTATAAAATGGCATGATGAGTGGGTGAGAGTCAGATACCTATTTGATAGTCATACAGTCAACTACACAGAAGCCAATTCAATAACTTGTTTCATTGTTGAGGGTTCACCTCATTTGCTGCTCTGTGCTACATGTATGTGCAGCCCAAGTACCTGTCTGGCCTTCCAGGGTTTTTGCAAAGTTTAATTCTCATGTGAGAAAAATCCATGTATTAAATTCATGTTTTTTAGGACATCCTCTGCTTCTTATATAAATCGGATTCTATAATTTTATAAACTAGAAAATAATTTGTCTTAATTTGCATTAGTCTTGCAGTTCAGACTTCTGGAATAGAAATGTGCCATTAGTTTGTAAGAATTTAAGACTCTTCAAGAATGATGTTTTGTATATGTCTCCTTAGAAGTTGCCTATTATCAGTATGAAACAGAGTTGTAGGAAAGGGAACAAAGATAACATTTTCTCTCTTATTGTCTCTGAAGATTACTCCAGTCAACAATGTTAGATAACATTTTACCTAACTTTGTCAACTTTGCTTGCCTATGGAACTTTCTTTATCTTCTAATCTATTAACGTTCTTAGGAAGTCTGAAGCATAATTTATTAATGTGGTCAGAGGAGTCATATTTGCCACAATGTATGGGGAAATGCTTAAAAAAAAGTGGTTTATTCTAGCATGATAAATTTGATGATTAATTATAACCATTGACTTAAGAGTTTTTCATTTGATTTCAGGTCAATTTATCTTAACATTTTTCTTTATATACCTCATGTAAGTATAACACAATAGGATTAGAAGTTAATTTCAAAAATGTATTTGCATGATCTCAAACATCAGCATGCATAAGAATCTTCTATAAGATAGGTTCCCAGGCCCAAAGCCAGATTTTTTTTTTCTTTCAATAGTTGAATAGGGTCTGAAAATATACATTCTGAATAATTAGATCACATGTTTTTTTTATACAGATTCCCATGAAGTGAAATATTTTTCCATTTTAACATCATATTATAAATTAGAATATAGTGAAAATGAACCACTTGTCCAAGAATATTTACACAGATCTCATTAAATTTACTAGAACAATAATTCTACTTCATTTGCTTATACTCTTGAAAGTTCTTATTAACGTATATTTGTTCACTGTGTAATGTAGACAATTACTAAATAGTTCCTTTTAGGAATTTACTATGAAATGAAGACTTAATCTATGAGGCTCCTGATTTTGAATTCAACACTGGTACTTTTTGTGTCATCCAGTACTGGGCTCAGCACACAGTAGACTGTCAGAAATTATTAAAAATATGATCTCACTTATATGTGGAATCTAATGAACAAAATAAACCCAGAGACAGAGAAGCAGGAGACAGACTGTGGAATCTCAGAGGGAAGGTGGGGGTGGGTGGGCGAGAAGAGATCAACCAAAGAACGTGTATGCATACATGCATAACCCATGGACACAGACAATAGTGTGGTGAAGGCTTAAGGCAGGGAGTGCAGGTGGGCTAGAGGGGTCAATGGGAAAAAAGGGAACATCTGTAATACTTTCAACAATAAAAATTTTAAAAGTGAAACATACTTTGAGCACTCTCTCTCCTCTCTGTCATCCCAGTACCAGCACATACTATGGTAATTGTCATTTCTCTGAGGTTCATATTATTCCATTGATGTTTCTGGCTATGGAACTTATTCCTTCCTTCTTTGCATTATATATTTCGAGTCTACCAAGTGCTTTTCAAAAATTTGAATGAATGTATTTCTAGAGAAGATGACCTTTTTTATTTTCTTTCTTGTTTTTATTTTTCCTTAAGTGAAAAAGTAGAGTGGAGTAAACAATAATGTAGGAATTTACTTCTCAATCAATGAACAGAAACATGTTAACTGTAACCAATGTGTTTTTGGAGATTTAGAAAATTTACAAATATTTTCTTAAAATATATTTTTTCTTGATCTCAGAGAGGAAGGGAGAGGGAGAGAGATAGAAACATCAATGACGAGAGAGAATCATTGATTGGCTGCCTCCTGCATGCCCCGCTCTGGGGATCAAGCCTGCAACCCAGGCATGTGTCCTTGACCAATCGAACCTGCAACACTTTGGTCCATAGGTTGATGCTCTACTGCTGAGCCAAACCGGCCAGGGCTATAAATATTTTTTAACAAAAATGATTATAAAATGATCTGTGAATCTTGTTGTCCTTCTAGAAAATTTATCTTGAACTTTCTATTTTCCCATAGCCTTACAACATTTAGTAAATTTCAGTTATATTTTTCTGATTGATTGTTGTGCTTTTGAAAAAAAAGAAGAGATGTTCCTAGATAAAGAGATAGCTTTCCCAGATTCTACCTGCCTTCTATCCCTTCATACTCAAAATTACTGGCCAGAAAGTCATATGAAAAAAAAGAAAGAAAAAAGAAAGTAGGGCCCGGTGTGTGTGGCTCAGTGTTTGAGTATTCCAGTCAGGGCACATGCCCAGGTTGCAGGCTCTATCACCAGTAGGATGTGTGAAGGAGGCAGCTGATCAATGGTTCTCTCTCATTGATGTTTCTATCTCTCTCCCTCTCCCTTCCTCTTTCTGAAATCAGTAAAAAACATATTTTTAAAAAAGAAAGTAGGAAAAAATCTATACTGATGACATCTTGACACTATATTGTTATATAATGAAGGAGGACATCATCAGTATCAAAATTTCGTTTGAAGTTATAATTAAGAAGAAGTATATTGAAGAGTATTTAGGACTGGGGGGAACTTACCGTGAAACATGCAGTAAGAGCCAACAGGCTGAAGATGAAAGTTAATTCTTTCATTTTTTAAAATTGTTCCTGAAAGGACGAGATTACAAGTGGTTAATGAAATTGATAACGTAATTTTTCTTAATTTAAAATAAAAATTGAGAAAGAATTCTAGTGCATGTTCTATGATATGATCGAGAGAGAGAGAGAGAGAGAGAGAGAGAGAGAGAGAGAGAAAGAGAGAGAGACCCAGCCCTTTAAATATATGTTTGTTTTGGGGAAAGGAAGAAGCATACATGCACAGCAATTTTGTTATATATTTGATATTTTATAACAAAATGATAGGACTTGTATGAAAGGTAACCCCAGATACTTTTTAAAATACCATTTGAAAAGCAAAGCTTTATAGGCAATTCTTGTGGCCTCCAGTAATGACTAATTTGGAGAGATATAACTTATTTGGTTGTACTTTTGATAATATTTGTTAAAATTAGTCAAAATTTATAGACTTCTATAAATTCATTATCTGGATAGAGCCAATGTGAACGGACTTTTATAAAGCCTAATTTCTTAATACAATTTATTTTTAAAAACAAAAAAATGTAATTCCTGTTAGATTTATCTGAAGCGGAAATAATTGCAACATGTATCTTTCCTTTAACATCAATCTACTAAGGTACTCTTACTCTGATCTTTTTTCCCATTTGATTCCCCAAAGCAAATTATTATCTATCATTGACTAAATTAAGAAAAAGAGTTTTTGTCCTTAATTTGATTTATTTTTCAGCAATATATAACTTGTGCTCTGGGCAGCTAAATTCAAGCACCCTCATGCTGACAGATTGCCGTGGGGTCAAAGTGGTGTCTATCATCTGTACCAGCTTTGAAAATGACATAGAAAGAGAGGTCCACAGATCCCACAGTGGTATGGTCATGAGGCCACCCACTTGAAAGTGCTTTTTAAATAGGCTCTCTCTGTAGACAGTTTAAAAACACATAAAATACCCGCCTCAAAAACAGCAGAAATGCATATTATTTTTATGTCTTTTAGACTCTTCTACTCATGATTGGCTTTAGAGACTATTAACATATATCAGCAGAAAAGAGTCAACAAATTATGAAACTGGATGTAAATTTTACAACCATTCAGTATGATTGTTCTTCATGACTTACTCTTTCAAAAATGTTAAAGATTAGGTGAGAATGTTTAAGTTTTATTCACTTAGGTGAGAATGTTTAAGTTTATTCACAAAATTCAATTGTAAAAGAGTGTGTTGTCAATTACAGTCACTGTGTTACACTGTAGATCCCAAGACTTATTATAACTGGGAAGATTTGTACTTTTTACCAACTTCTCTCTATATCCCCAACCACAGCCTCTGGCAACCACTTTTCTACCCTCTGTTTCTATGAGTTTGACTTTTTTTTTTTTTAGATTCTTTTTTCATGCAATATTTGTCTTTCCACCCCCCGGCTTAATTCTACTTAGCAAAATGCTCTTCAGGTTTCTCTACGTTTTTTTTCTTTTTAAAGGCTGAATAATATTCCAATATTGTTTATCACATGTGAGAATAAAAGCTTGAGAACCCAAGCAAAAATTCAAACTTCAAAGTAAAAATACTTACATCTACATTTCTAATACGTACCTGGACTGGAGTTTCTTCTCTGGAGCAACCAAACTTGCTTAATTTTACTTTTGCCAGGCAGTCGGTTTACACAGCCACAGTCTGCAAATTCAAGGAGAAAAAGGACTTCTACAGAAAATCTGGCTTTTAAATACCTTTGTCTGGATTTTTATTGGAGTTAAGAGGAAGGTTGAGGGAAGATAATCTGGGTTGATTTTCTTTACTGAAACAAAGAAATGATAGTTACAGTTGCCAGTTTGGCAACTTCATCCACAGAACTGTGATCCAATCACTGTCTACCAGGCCTTGGGAAAGCATACAGAATGGTCTAAGGCAGTAGTTTCCCAACTTGACTGCACATTAAAATAACCTGGGCAGCTTTCACAATCCATGGGGCAGGAAGACAGGCAAAAGTATTTTAAAACTGCCTTGTAGTGTTCACAAAACAAAGTCTTGATTGAGAACCACTGCTGTAAATTAGTGTGATTCTAGTTTCCCCATGTCTAGGCATATGTATTGGAGCTGATATGTGTACTGTAAGAGTTAGTTTATTTGGCAAGGTGGATTTTGAAAAATGGGAAAAGGAGGAAGTTAAAATAAATGCCATGTCTCAATTTTGGAAGTAAGAAAAAAGATCTTGTGGTGGGAAGGGCAGAGTTAGTAAACAGTCTTTATAGTTTTTTAATCTTAATTTGATATTTCCTCCTAGGTGGAATTTTATTTAACATTAGATGTAATTTTATTTAAAGGTACTGTAAACAAGCTTTTGAGCTAATTAAAATATCAAACATAGAAATTGCTTAAGGAATGTTCCTGTAGCTAATGAATAGCTATTAAAGTGTAAGAAAATACTCTAAGATATATTAGGTTCTGTAAGTATGTGGTGTTATCTTTATTATCATAACAATATGAATGGGTACAATATATTCTAGACTAGCAAAGATGCAAGGTGTGGAAAATTACATAAACTATTTTTAACTTGTGGCAAATGGATATAGTATAACAGATAATTTTATATTTACAATGAATCTGGCTACTGAGAGATTTACTCATATGTGATCAATGTATTCAGTTGAGAAAAATTATCCTATGCTAGGATAATTTTTTGAGTCTTTACCATGTCCTAACTATGTGATAATCATTTCATGTGGATTAGATCATTATCATTTAATCATCACAATCAATCTTTGCAATTTATGTTACTATTATCAGATTACTGGTTAAAAATGAATCATAGGGAAGTCAATTAACTTTATGTTTGTACAAGTATTTAAGATAGGGTTGACCTTAAATTTGACAGATTTAAGAGCTTGAGTTTTTTTCCACTGTGTTATTTTATTCCCCAAATTTAATTGTTTTTCAATAGCTTAACTAATTAGCATACTTTTGAAATTATAGCACTCACTGAAGTGTGCATGAAACCCCTTAGTAATTTATCATATCAATCTAGAGCAGTGGTTCTCAACCTTCCTAATGCCACGACCCTTTAATACAGTTCCTCATGTTGTGGTGACCCACAACCATAAAATTATTTTCTACGCTACTTCATAACTGTAATTTTCCTACTGTTATGAATCGTAATGTAAATATCTGATATGCAGGATGTATTTTCATTGTTACAAATTGAACATAATTAAAGCATAGTGATTAATCACAAAAACAATATGTAATTATATATGTGTTTTCTGATGGTCTTAGGCGACCCCTGTGAAAGGGTCGTTTGACCCCCAAAGGGGTCGTGACCCACAGGTTGAGAACCGCTGATCTAGAGGGTTGCAAACATTAAAGAATGGCAGGAGAAGAATCAGAAAGAAAATATCAGATTGCAGTACATGTAAGTATTTTTCAAGAAATATTTTATGGTTGTACCTGTGGGTGTTTATGGGGTTATGTAAATTATGTCTTTGAGTTGCAGTCAGAAAAGTATGAAAGCCTTTGTCATAGTTTAGTGGTGTATGTGGGATGAAGTCAAGTAGCCTGGCTGGAATCCCAACTCCCTTCCGCGTTTAGCTGTATGCTGTATGGACAACTACTTAATCACATGTGCCAACATTGTCATCCACAAAATAAGATAGTATTAATTCTATGTGATAGAATTGTTATGACGATTAAATGAAATGGCATATATAAAATATGATCCATGTGTTTATTAATTGTTAGTCAAAATTTTAATAGGACTTTCTTTCTTACCTCAGTTAATTTTTTTAAAAAATATATTTTATTGATTTTTTACAGAGAGGAAGGGATAGAGATAGAGAGTCAGAAACATCGATCAGCTGCCTCCCGCACATCTCCTACTGGGGATGTGCCCACAACCCAGGTACATGCTCTTGACCAGAATCGAACCTGGGACCTTTCTGTCTGCAGGCTGACGCTCTATCCACTGAGCCAAACCGGTTTCGGCAGTTAATTTTTAAAATACCCTGATATGATAGTTTTCTGGTAATTGGGGTATGATGCATATTTAAATTTTAAAGGTGATTTAAAAGGTTTTGGTGATGATGGGGGCATTGAGTTGAAGTTGCTCTTAAACTACCAAGTTTTCTTGTCATATCTTTGGCTCATGATTTCATGTAGTTGACAAGTAGAAATCATACACAATAGATTAATTTATTTCTTAATTGGCCATCTGTATGTTCTCTTTCAAGAAATGTCTGCTCAGGTCCTCTGCCCACTTTTAAAATGGATTGTTTACTTTTTTGAGTTGTGTGAGCTCCTTATCTATTTTGGATATTAACTCTTATGTATGTCCCCCAAATTTTGATATGTCATATTGTCTTTCTCATTTTTACTATGTTTCTTTTGATTTCTTCTTTTATTTCTACATTGAGCCAGTTGTTATTTAGTAGCATGTTGTTTAATCTACATATACTTGTGGTTTTTCCAGCTTCTCTTTTGCAGTTGATTTTTAATTTCAAAGCATTGTGTTTGGAGAATATGCTTGTTATGATTTTAATCTTCCTTAATTTGAGGAGGCAAGTTTTGTGTCACAAGTCTATCACTTCAATACATGCATACAGAGAGAACCAGTATTTCATGTTACCTTCCAAATCTAACTAATCTCCATAAACGTAACTAACATTATATGTTACATAGTATGCTGCAGAAATTAGTCAAGTGAATTTATAGTCAGGTCATTTTACTTCAAAGTTTAATACCAACATTTATTTTCTGGGTAATAACAGACAAGTTATTTTAACTCATTGTGCCTCAATATCTTCATTGAAAAATGTGGACATTTATAATTTCAATGTCATAAAATTTAGCTATTCCATCATTAATTCATTAATTAATTCATTCAATATTTATTTAATGTTGATGTCAGACATGATGCTAGTTGTAAAATTCCAGAATATTTACAATGTTAGGGTTTTAAAAATACTGTAGTGGTCACAGGTAGTATAGGAACAAAGCCACATTTTGAGAGTTGATCTTAGTTTTAAATTACTGAACCTAATATAATTTGATTTCAATTGCATTTTGTTGCCTTAAAAAATTCTGATGACATAATCAACAGTAATAAACTATGTGACTGGTTTGCTTTCCTTAGGTCCTAATCAGTTAGTAAGCAAGTGCATGTCCAAACAGTAAAGATAATAATATTTCTAAGTTAACATGAAAAGTTCAATAAGCCACTTTCTTTTCTGACAGTAATTCAGGTGTCAAAAGAGGAGTATTTCTTCTTTCTTGTTTTGATGCCAATATATTTTTTCAGCCAAGTGTTTTAAATCCAGGAACCATCTATATTGTAATGGATCATTGGCTCTGAAGGACTTAAGATGAACATTGGCAAAACTAGAAGATAATTTGAGTGACTTGAGACTAACAAAGGATTAGAGCAATGTAAGCCACCGGAAGCATCTAAAGAGCAATATAAATGAACAAACAAATCAGAAACAGACTCATGTATACAAAGACAGACTGATAGTTGCCAGAGGGAGTGGGTGTTGGAGGACTGGGTGAAAAAGGTGAAGGCATTCAGAAGTACAAATTGGGAATTAGAAAAAAAGTCATGGTGTTGGAAAGGACAGCATGGAGAATATAGTCAATAATATTGTAATAACTATGAATGGTGCCAGATGGGTATATGAATTATTGGGGAAATCACTTTGTAAATATGTCCAACCACTATGCTGTATACCTGAAAATTATACAAAGTAATATTGAATATAAACTATACTTGAAAAAAATTAAAAATTATAAAGGAAAAAAACAGTAACTCACATTAATCTTTGTTTTTTTTTAAAATCTTTATTGTTCAGATTATTACATTTGTTCCTCTTTTTTCCCCCCATAACTCCCCTCCTTCCAGCTCCCACCCCACCCTCCACCCTCACTCCCCACCCACTGTGTTCATCCATAGGTGCATGATTTTTGTCCAGTCACTTCCCGCATCTCCCACACCCCTTTTCCCCCCAAGAATAGTCAGTCTATTCCCTTTCTATGTCCCTGATTCTATTATAATCACCAGTTCATTCTGTACATCAGGTTATTTATTCACTTGATTCTTAGATTCATTTGTTGATAGATGCATGTTTGTTGTTCATAATTTGTATCTTTACCTTTTTCTTCTTCTTCCTCTTCTTAAAGGATACCTTTCAGCATTTCATATAATACTGGTTTGGTGGTGATGAACTCCTTTAGCTTTTCCTTATCTGTGAAGCTCTTTATCTGACCTTCAATTCTGAATGATAGCTTTGCTGGATAAAGTAATCTTGGTTGTAGGTTCTTGGCATTCAGCACTTTGAATATTTCTTGCCATTCCCTTCTGGCCTGCAAAGTTTCTGTTGAGAAATCAGCTGACAGTCGTATGGGTATTCCCTTGTAGGTAATTGAGCCTCTTTCTCTTGCTGCTTTTAAGATTTTCTCTTTGTCTTTTGCTCTTGGCATTTTAATGATGATGTGTCTTGGTGTGGTCCTCTTTGGATTCCTTT
The DNA here is from genome assembly GCF_000147115.1 of Myotis lucifugus. Lineage (NCBI taxonomy): Eukaryota > Metazoa > Chordata > Mammalia > Chiroptera > Vespertilionidae > Myotis > Myotis lucifugus. The sequence continues at coordinate 13,330 of NW_005871497.1, forward strand.
TGTTTGGGGTTCTCTGCGCTTCTTGGACCTGTAAGTCCATTTCTTTCTCCAGATGGGGGAAGTTTTCTGCCATTATTTCTTGAAATAGGTTTTCAATATCTTGCTGTCTCTCATCTTCTGGCACTCCAATAATTCTGATGTTGGTACGTTTGAAGCTGTCCCAGAGGCTCCTTACACTATCTTCACACTTTCGGATTCTTTTTTCATTTTGCTTTTCCAATTGGGTGTTTTTTGTCGAATCTTTGGTTTGATTCTTGTGCTCCTCTGGTCTGCTATTGGGTATAATATTCTTTATTTCAGTCCGTGTATGCTTACTTTCTAATTTCTTTATCGTAGCATCGAGGGTCTCATTAGTTTTCGTGAGGCTCTGCACAAATTTATGGCAAGCCCTCAAAATTGCGATTCTTAGCTCCATATCCTCCATTTCTGTCATGTTTTTTTTGTCTCCGCATCTTTTATGCTTTCTTGGTGCACCCCCTTGTGGTCTCTGTGCGCAGTCTTGTTCTAGCCAAGCCTTAATTGTTGTAGTTAACACTAGAGGGATTTGACCACCAGGCCGACTGGCTGTAGGAATCAGCTGTTTGGAAAGCGTCTGTCTTCTGGGGAGGCGCTAGTCCAGCCCTTGCCTGAGGCGATCGGCAAATGGCTGTGCGCAGGGTTTGGGCGGGGCGGGCTCAACAGGGCGGGGGGAGGGAGCAGCTATGGCCACTCTCAGTCCGTCCCCAGGGGCTCTGCCTCTCTGTCCCAGCAATCGCTGAAAACCTCGGAGGGGCCATAGCCAGACAGTCCCGCTTCTCCCGTTTGAGTCTGGGTCCCTAGAGACTCGCCCGGATCTGTAGCCCAGAGTCTGAGACTCACTCCTGAGTGAAAACGACAACCGCGCCCTCAGCCACCAGCCCGCTTTGCGCGCGCACCACCTCACCACTGCACCACCGTACCTTTAAATTTTCCACACTGCGCCTCCTCTGTGCGTCGGAATGCTGTTGTTTTTGCTTCTAGTTGAAGAGTCTCTCCTCAGCCAGCCTTCCTGTGGTTCTGGTTGATGTCCGTTCCGACTTTTAGTTGTATTTTTGAAGTGGTTGTTTACGGCGGCAGTCTCCGGTGTTTACCTATGCCGCCATCTTCCTTCTAATCAACTCACATTAATCTTTAGTTAATTCGTGGTGTTAAGAGGTCTTGGATGAATACTTTCTAAAAGTATTTCCGACGGAGCTAATGTCTTTGGTCTCAGGTGGTTCAAGATGACAGTAGAGTCGCATGGTTGCTGGTGCAGAGATTTATGTGACAGAAGGAAACTTTAGAAAATGTAGTCTGTTGAAAAATGAAGTTTTATCACCTAAAAACTACTACAAGTACCTTAAATAACAACTTTACATTTTGGGTGAAAATGGTATATTGTTCTCTGAGATGGAAATGAAAAGGCCTCAGTTTTAGAATTGACCTTGCCACCTATGAATAGCATGGCCTTGGGAGAAATTTTATTAACCTCCTAGGGCTTTATTTCCTTCCTTTGTGAAAAGGCCAAGTTAAATTGAATAGCTCCTTTTTGTTCCCATTAGAGGCAGATCTGGGTGTGGAGGGTCCTAAAGCTTATAATTTTTGGAGTTGATTGTAAGAAAAAGAATAGAAAATTATAATTACTAGCTACCTGCAGTATTGACTGATAACAGCAATAGAAGGAAAGGAAGAATGTCTAAATGTCACAGGCTTCACTGAGGCGAGAAGTGTTTTTCAGAAAAAGATTGGGAAAGTAATGGTTTCTGCTACGTGGCTTTATTGCAGTAACATCAACAAAAATTGCAGTGACTAACAAAAGCAGTGACTAACAAAAGCAAACATTTATTTATCTCATATGGCATCTTGTTTCTGCAGTTTTGTTGTGTGTTTCTCATTCCAGGATCCAGGTTGAAGGAGTCTCTATTTAGGACACATAGTTCTTGTGGTGTAAAGGGAAACAGTAAGAAAGCAGGACTGATGGAAATTTTGCCTGAGAGTTGCCTATGGTGACTTCAGCTCACATTGCAATGTCAAAGCAAATCAGGGTGCCACTTTGTCAATGAGATAGGGTGATATACTCTGCATAGAGGGCAGGATTACGGCAACGAGTAAAAATCTAAAATCCTCTTTTTATAAGGACAGTGAAAGCAAATGATTGGGAAAAGTAGCACCATTTCCCACAGTTGGGAAGCAGCAGCCAAGAGACGACAAATTACTTCATTTTCTTGAGATTGAGGGTTGAGGAAGAATCTATATCTTCCACTTCAGAGGGTCCACTTATTTTTCGTAAAGAAGCAATCTTCTTTGAAAGTCTAATTCTTTCTGCTTTCTCTGGAATGCAGCTTTATTAATCATCACCTTTTCAAAATTAAACATTCAATTCTCATTTTCAACTGATTATAAATCCTAATTCATTTTTCCTAAAAGAAAATTATGCTCTTGATTGCATAATTCTCAAACCATCAAACCATCAACCTGTCTCTTTTTGGTCTCTTTAACAGAAAACCTCTTTTGTTGCTATATCACTTTTCACCACTTAACTTTTTATAATTTGGACAATTATTGAGTTTCTTATTTCCAAACATTGTGTCATTGATATTCATGGACAACTTCTGTTTCATAAGATTAAGAGCAACGTGAAAGTGTGATAGTTTATCCATCTTTGTATTCTCAGAATTGCAGTCCTGGCCTGTTGCGTACACCTGTTTGGAGGATGTGAATATGAATGCCAAGTGCTTCCTACCTCCATGCATATGCTATGTTTTTATTTAGCAGTGGGCCTCCTACCAATTTTCTGCCTGTTGCTGAAATCACTTCTTTCCTTTTTACCCCTTCCATGAAAACATTTTTTCCCCCTGTCTTCTCAGTGAAATTCCATAAAACATACTGGAGTTCATTTATTATGGCCCCCATCAGAGTTACATCCATTCTTGACCTTTAATTTTTATTTCCTCAGAAGTAGGTTGTATCTCATTGCTAGTGAATTCATTCAACCCTTCTGTACCAAGATTTGTGATTATCTCTGCCTATGGATCAACTATAATAGTTTATCCATTATAGTTTTCTATTAAGTGTTTGCTCTCCCTAAAGAGGAATAAATATCTTCCCTCCCTTTATACTCATTATTATTTGTGCCTTGCATATAATACAGAGTGGGTAATAATAGGTCTACAGTTGTTAATATGAAAAATTACAATACTTAATACAAGAATAAACTCTTGTGTACTCACAACTTTAAACCTACTTTTGCCCCATACTGTATTTACTACAGATTCCTTAGTGATTTAGTTAATTGTTTTGTTTTTATCTTTGCTACTTGAATTTTTGAGGTATAGCGATTGAGTTTTTAATATTTGTATTGTTTCCTATTCTAGATCTACGTAATTTTAATTAAGTCACTTGGATGAATTAATTTATCAACTAAAAATTGATCTAATATTTTGAAGTGATTCATGAAATGGTACAAAGTTTCATTTAAAGAATATTTGGAGAAAATACCTCTTTGATGAAGAAATAGTGTTTAAGATAGAAAAATATCTGTAGATCTATAGAAAGTTATTGTACTTATTTTTATATTATTTTTGAAATGCTATCCTAGTAGTGAAAGGAGTTTTTGGGGTAAAATAGGAGTTTTGGGGGTAAAAGAGGGAGGTTTAGGAAATTAAGGAGTCCATGGAAAAAGCACAAGGCTACAGAGCTGCAAAAGGTACATTCCATAGAATAAGGGAGCTGGAAACAGCAGAAGGCACATTTCCATAGAATAAGGGGACTGGGAGCTGCAGGAAGGTATACATTTACAGAACAAAGGGAAGGAAGCCACTCATTCAAAAAGAGAAGCAAGCGGGGGTGGGGTGGGGGTGTGGTTGGGGGTTAATGGGGGGGATGAGGACACATTTGTAATACCTTAACCAATAAAGAAATTAAAAAAAGAAAGAGAGAAGCAAGCCCAGAGGGAATAGGAAAACAATAAGGGAGAAAAAGGAGGAGAGCCCCACCTGTCCCATGTGAGGCTTGACCTTTGCACTCTGGAGTTGCTATAGTGACCAAATCAGGAGATAGTAACCAACCAGAGGGGATATCAAGGCACATAGGTCTGCAGCCTTTATAAACCTTAGGAAAAAGGGACTCAGTGGGACTCTTTCCCCCTCCCCACTTGGGAGTCTGTGCTTGTTTCTCAATAAATTTCCACCTTTTGCTATACCAACTTTCGTCTATGGTTTCATTCTTCCACTCCACAGGACAAGAGCCCGGAAGACCATCCTGCCCAGGGAAACACCGAGCGTTTCCAGTCCAAATTTCCCGTTTCACTAGTGTATGCTCTCTCTGAGGGCTGGATATATTTGTACCTCTTCTTTGTAGCTTTCATCATGGTTGGAATGATATACACACATATTTGTATATATAGAATTACATTTTTTATAAATTATTTAGATGTAATTTTTGGTTATGACTAAATGTACTGATGTTTCACAAAAATAGTTATTTAGAACTATTGTAGCAATTTAACATGATGTTATATGGGTTAACTTCAAACGAAATATATTTTTTTGCCTGTGAACATTTACTTTTTCCTGGACAAGTACTTTGTGTGTTACAGAGTCATTTGATAGAGTAAAGGAGCTGGTAATATTGCTGTGCCTCTACAGAGAAATGAAGAGACCAATACACATGATCAAATGCATAAATCAAGTTATCTTTAAATTTTTACAGTTTAGAAAAACTAAAGAAGAAACAATAAGAGCCCACATTCCTCATCATTTATCTCTCTTTAGCAGTAGACTTCATCATAATATAACCAAGCACTAAAGATTTCTAAGTATGACTCTTATTGTTAACTAACAAACCAAAATGTAAAAAAAGGTAAACTAAAAAATTAGAAACTATATAGATTGTTCTGAAGATTAAATGATATTGGACATATGAAAGTCTGAAAATGATTAGTAAGCATTAGTTGAAATTTCAACAGTAATTTATTCTTTGTATCATTCAATTTAAAAAATATTCTGACCTGATAAGTCTCTAATATTTGTGGTGTAATGCATATTTAAATTTTAAAGGTAATTTATTTTTTTATTTTTATTTTTTTAAATATATTTTTTATTGATTTCTTACAGAGAGGAAGGGAGAGAGAGATAGAGAGTTAGAAACATCGATCAGCTGCCTCCTGCACATCTCCCACTGGGGATGTGCCCGCAACCCAGGCACACGCCCTTGACCGGAATCGAACCCGGGACCCTTCAGTCCATAGGCCGACGCTCTATCCACTGAGCCAAACCGGTTTTGGCTAAAGGTAATTTAAAAGTCTTTGGTGGTGATGGGGGAATTGAGTTAAAATTGTCTTAAACTACCCAGTTTTCTTTGCCAATAAAACTTATACACAATTAGGTGCTAATTATGTTTGACACATTCTGTTGCTATACATTTATATGATCCAGTAAATCTTCTAAGTTAATGCTGAGTACTTCATGAATTGTTATCTTTTTTAGTCATACACTCACTTTGTGAAAAAAATAACTTTTCTTTCTCTTCGACGCTATAAGTTGTTTTTATGCTAAGATATATTTCCAGTCCAGTGTTTTAAGTACAAGGTGTGATTTCTAGTTGTCATGGAACATTGGCTGTAAAGAATTTAGGATGAACGTTGTCAGAAATGAAACAATCTCTGCATGGGTACTAGCCAATAAAGGATTAGTATCCAAAACAGGCGGAAGCATGCTTCTTTGAAAAACAAAAGTTTTACTCAAGTGAAATTTTAATTAAAATCTGACCTTAACCGGTCTTGACTAGATACTTTCTTTCTTTCTATTTTTTTTTAGAATATATTTTATTGATTTTTTACAGAGAGGAAGGGAGAGGGATAGAGAATTAGAAATATCAATTAGAGAGAAATATCGATCAGCTGCCTCCTGCACACCCCCTACTGAGGATGTGCCCATAACCAAGGTATATGTCCTTGACTAGAATCGAACCTGGGACCCTTCAGTTCGCAGGCCGATGCTCTATCCACTGAGCAAAACCAGTTAGGGCTGACTAGATACTTTCTAGAACAATAGTAAAGTGGCAATTGTCTTTTGTGACAGGAAATTTAGGTTGCTCATGGAGTCTCACTCTTGTTAGTGAATAAAGTTACTTAACAAATAGTTAAAAAACTTTTCAATTATAGTTTACATTCAATATTACTTTGTATAATTTTCAGATGTATAGGAAAGTGGGTGGACAATCCTATACTTTACAATTTGATTTCCCCTATATTTCATGTACCTATTTGGCACCATACATAGTTATTACAATATTATTAACTATATTCTCTATGCTGTACTTTACATACCCATGATTATTGTGTAACTACCAATTTGTATTCCTTAACCCATTCACATATTTCATCCAACCCTTCAACTCCTTTATCCTCTTGGCAACCTTCAGTCTGTTCCCTGCATCTGTGAGTCTAACAGATAAAATTTTTAAAAGAAATCTGTATCTAGCAGAATTAAAGTCAGTGATTTATGTTTGCTCTCCTGTTATAATAGCTCTTTTCTTCCTTTAGTTCTGTCAGTTCTTGCATTATATACTTAGAGGCTAGGTTTTAAAACAAGCTTAAAATTCATTAACTTATTGTTGAAAGAATCCTTTTGCAATAGGAAATATGGCTTGTCTCTGGTAATACTTCTTGTCTTTAAATCTATTTTGTCTGCTGTTAGTATAGTTACATCAGGTTCCTTTCGGATAGTGTTTTACATGGCATACTCTCCCACCTCTTCTTTCCCCACTCCTACCAGCATTCAATGTCTTTTTGTTTAAGGAGAATCTCTTGTAAACAATATATAATTTTTAACAATCAGGTCTGACCATCTTTGTTATTAATTAGATAATCTAGTTTGCTTGTTACTGAGCAAGAACTCCCTGACTAATGTGCATAGAGACCAATACTATGATATCAGCTTTTGAGAAAAGGAAAAGCTGTTATTGCTAATTGACCAGAAAGGTGATAGGAAGTGAGGCTCAAATCTATCTCCCAACTGGAGGTTTTTGAGTTACATTTAAAGGAAGAAGTGGGGAGGGTTATGCATATTCTATAGCAGTGGTTCTCAACCTTCCTAATGCAGCGACCCTTTAATACAGTTCCTCATGTTGTGGTGACCCCCAACCATAAAATTATTTTCATTGCTACTTCATAACTGTAATTTTGCTACTGTTATGAATTGTAATGTAAATATCTGATATGAAGGATGTATTTTCATTGTTACAAACTGAACATAATTAAAGCATAGTGATTAATCACAAAATCAATATGTAATTGTATATGTGTTTTCCGATGGTCTTAGGTGACCCCTGTGAAAGGGTCATTTGACCCCCAAAGGGGTCGCGACCCACAGGTTGAGAACCACTGCGCTATAGAGTTACATTATTTCAACATAATGAGAGCTTGGTGAGCAAGTGCTCAGGGAACTGGGCTTTTCATGGGTCACATGTTTGAATTTGGGGTGGTGTGTTTCTGGGTGTATATGAGTGTGTGCCTGTGTGTGCCTGTGTGTGTGTGTGTGTGTATGTGTGTATGTGTGTGTGTGTATGTTAGTATGTAGTGTGCAGTGGATTTTGACCAAGTGATATGAAAGGTTACTCTAGGGCAAATATCTGACTGCATGATTTGTTACCTTGTTCCATTATCTCTCAAGAAAAAACACACACAAAAAAACAAGTCAGTATCTTGTTAGAAACAGGATTGGGCCAATTCAGGCTGGTTCTGCAGTTGCAGCAATACCACCAGAATTAAGTATCCATGGGATTCCAAATTGTGCAACAGCAGGGCAAACTCCAAAATTATATTTAGAGTCTGCATAAAGAGCAGCAGTATTATGCATCCAGTTTTTCCTTAGAGTTCTGTAAATTCTAACCCAGTTAAGTTTTGTACCCCTTCATAATCTCTTTTAGTGTGCAGAAAGTAAAACAATCAATTTGTTTAATTTTCTTTATTGATTAAGGTATTACATATGTGTCCTTGTCCCCCCATTGCCCCCCTCCTCACGTCCCCCACTCATGCCCTCACCCCCCTGGTGTCTGTGTCCATTGGTTATGCTTATATGCATGCATACAAGTCCTTTGATTGATCACTTACCCCTGTCCCTCACCTGCCTTCCCTCTGAAATTTGACAGTCAGTTAGATGCTTCTATGTCTCTGGATCTATTTTTTTTCTTTTTTTTAAAAATTCTTTATTAGTTAAGGTATTACAAATGTGTCTTCATCCCCCCATTAAACCCCCATCCTCCCCCCACCCCCACTCATGCTCTCATCCCCCTGTTGTCCATGTCCATTGGTTTGGCTTATATGCATGCATACAAGTCCTTTGGTTGATCTCTTCCCCTTGCCCCCTCCCTCCCCTACTTTCCCTCTGGGGATTAATAGTCTGATCGCTGTTTTTCTGTCTTTCGATCTGTCCCTGTTCATCAGTCTATGTTGTTCTCTATATTCCACAAATGAGTGAAATCATGACGTATTTATCTTTCTCTGACTGGCTTATTTCACTTAGCATAATGCTCTCCAGTTCCATCCATGCTGTTGCAAAAGACAAGATTTCCTTCTTTTTTACCGCAGTGTAGTATTTCATTGTGTAGATGTACCACAGTTTTTTAATCCACTCATCTCTTGATGGGCACTTAGGCTGTTTCCAAATCTTAGCTATGGTGAATTGTGCTGCTATGAACATAGGAGTGCATATATCCTTTCTGATTGGTGTTTCTGGCTTCTTGGGATATATTCCTAGAAGTGGGATCACTGGTTCAAATGGGAATTCCATTTTTAGTTTTTTGAGGAAGCTCCATACTGTTCTCCACAGTGGCTGCACCAGTCTGCATTCCCACCAGCAGTGCATGAGGGTTCCTTTTTCTCCACATCCTCGCCAGCACTTGTCATTTGTTGATTTGTTGATGATAGCCATTCTGACAGGTGGGAGGTGGTACTGCATCATCGTTTTGATTTGCATCTCTCCCATGATTAGTGATTTTGAGCATGTTTTCATATGTCTCTTGGCCTTCCTTATGTCCTCTTTCAAAAAGTATCTATGTAGGTCCATTGCCTATTTTTTGATTGGGTTGTTTATCTTCCTTTTGTTAAGTTGTATGAGTTCCCTGTAAATGTTGGAGGTTAAACCCTTATCGGTGATAACATTTGCAAATATGTTCTCCCATGCAGTGGGCTTTCTTGTTGTTTTGTTGATGGTTTCTTTTGCTGTACAGAAGCTTTTTATTTTGACGTAATCTCATTTGTTTCTTGTCAGTTTCCTTTGCCCTAGGAGCAGTATCAGTGAAGAAATTCCTTCGGCATATGTCTGAGATTTTGCTGCCTGTGGATTCCTCTAATAATTTTATGGTTTCCGGTCTTTAAGTCCTTTATCCACTTTGAGTTTATTTTTGTGTATGGTGTAAGTTGGTGGTCTAGTTTCATTTTTTTGCATGTATCTGTCCAATTTTCCAAACACCATTTATAGAAGAGACTATCTTGACTCCATAAACAATTTTTAATTATTTCTTTTTGTTAACCCTAACCTGAAGATATTTTCCCCATTGCTTTAAAAAATATGTATCTTTATTGATTTCAGAGAGGAAAGGAGAGGGAGAGAGAGATAGAAACATCAATGATGAGAGAGAATCATTGATCGGCTGCCTTCTGCACGCCCCTACTGGGGCCCACAACCCAGGCATAAACCCTAGACTGGAATCGAACCCACGACCCTTCAGTCTGTAGGTCAACACTCTATCCACTGAGCCAAGCTAGGGCTCCCATTGCTTTTTTCATAGAGTGGAAAGGAGGGAGGGAGAGAAGGAGGGAGGGAGAGAGAGAGAGAGAGAGAGAGAGAGAGAGAGAGAGAACCTCTAGGAGGGCACTTTCAACCCAGGCATGTTTTCTTACAGGGAATTGAATCTGTTACCCTTTTGGTGCACAGGCCATGCTCTAACCACTGAGCAATTTTTAATTAGTTCTTTAGTTATGACTATCTACTAAAACCAGGAAATAATGCAAGATGAGGCAAAAGTGGGCTTACAGTTGTAAGTACACAAAACACAGTGTATTATTGTATTATTATGTATTAATTATTATATTATTTTCCATATGAACAACAATAAACCTACTTTTGCCTCACCCTTTATATGCATGTATTTAAGAATCTATCATCTATCTATCTATCTATCTATCTATCTATCTATCTCTCTATCTATAAATTTATAATATAATTAGAAAATACTATTAAAATATATAAGAAAAATATATTTGAAGAATAAATTAACTGACACTCAATATAAATGTTGCATAAGAGGTGGGGAAAGAAAATTCTTTTTCCCCCCTAATCATGTCCCTACAGTTTTGGGTTCAGTAACTATATAAATGGTCTATCTTCCATGGTATTACAGGTCACAGTTTTACTTAAGTTTTGTCACTGCATAATATGCTCTTGTTCTTTTCATCCTATTAATTCTATATTCTCACCACCTAATATTTTATTTCTAAATTATTTTTTAGTCTCTCTCTTTGGTTAGTGCATCACCCAACTTCAAATTTCTTTGTTAGAGTAGATAAAACTGCAGAAAACATAATAGCTCAGGGCAACAGAACTTAGTTTCATGCTCATATAAAGTTTTATTAACATCATAAATTGTCAGGGTTAAGATTGGGGAGACTGTTTACACAGTCATTCAAGATTCAAGTATTCTGGCAGCTCTGTTATCTTCAACATGTGACTTTGATGATTGTTCCAACGCAGAAAGGGAAAAAGGTCCTGAAGGAACAGATGGAGAGAATTTATGGCTGGGTGTAGAAGGGACACATCACATTCTGCTCCTATTCCATTGACTGAAGTTCAGGCACATGGCCACACCTAATTGTAGGGAAGGTTGGGAAATATAGTCTTAGCTGTATGTTCAGAAAGAAGAGGGAAATAGATATTCCTTTGACACCCTAGAGTTCCTGCTATACATTGAATTCCTTTGACAGTTAAACTCTTCATTCTTGGAGTTCTCCACACAATTTGACATTTCTTCAAAATGATTTTTTACAATAAATATTTCTATAAAGTCACCTTGATCTATATTCATGGATGATTTTCCAAATATTTGTGGCTTTCTTAAATCCACTATTCAATGACATGATTCTTCAAAGGCAACTTGGGATTGTTGGGCACATAGGAGATATTCTGAAGCCCCATTAATCTTAGTGTTGCTACATCCATCTTGTTTGTAATTGGCAGTGATGGATGACATCACAGTAGAACATAACCTTTGTGGAGAGGCACACTCAGAAGGCTGTCATTATGAAGTAAACATTGCCCAGCAGGCCTGTTAATAAATGAAATAAGAAGTGCCTACTAGGAACTAAGGTGAGGTTATTTTTCATCTTTGTGAGTAGACTCAGCAAAGTCCTGTGTACTCAGCTATGTAAGAGGAATGGGTATATGCATAGTGTCTTCTTTATGTTGCCATTTCATCCTGGCTCAAGATGTAATTTTATTTCATTTACAAAATAGATGAAATTTTAAGTGACATATTTATAAAGATGAATGATGTACACTTTTCCTCTTGGGCTGCCCACAATATACAGGAGAGGGAGCAGATAAAATGGACTTATTACAGTAAGTGGCAGGAGTGTGTAGCCTGTCTAGACAGCATAGATTTGTGATCTCCCTCTGCAGTGTTCACTGCCATAGGAGTGAGAGCATAGAGAATGGGAAATGCTCATTACATACAAGTAAAAATAGAAATGTTAGAAATGATAAGCAGTGTGCAAAAAATATGGGTGTCAGAACTAGATCTGAGTGAGTCAGAATCCTGGCTCTGCTGCTAATGGGATGCTTATTCCTAGGTAAGTTATTTTAGCTCTCTGAGTCTCTTCTGAACAAGGAAAATACTAATGTATGTGGAACAGTTTGCATATATATCCTATATAATAAAGAGGGAATACACAAATTGACCATCACACCATCACAAAGATGCCAGTGCCCACAGCAGAGGTGGGATTTCCGTAACACAAGATGGCTGCACCCACAGCATAGGCTGAGTTCCCATAATGAGCCTTAATGAGCAATCTGCAGGGACCTCAGGCTGCGTGGTGCTGGGCCAGGGCAGGGGACTTGAGGCTGTGCCCCCCACCTGGTGGGGCTTGACAGAGGACCTCAAGGTGCCCCCTCCACTCTGGCGCCAGGATGGGGTACCTCAGGCCATCCCCCCAGCCATGGTGCTGGGCTGGGGGGCCTGAGGGTGCTCTGGGGGACTTGAGGCTGCACCCCCCACCCAACGTGTGCTGGGGGGCCTGAGGCTGAGCACCCCACCTGGCGGGGCTTGATAGGGGCCCTAAGGCTGCACCCCACCTGGTGGGGCTTTATGGGGGACCTGAGGCTGTGCCCCCTATTTAATCTATCTATCTATCTATCTATCTATCTACCTACCTACCTATCTTTTGCTATCTATATTTTTCACAGTCAGTTTGCATAGTCAGCATGTAATAGGTTTACAATACTTAGTACTTATTATTAAATGTTGTGGTATATTATTAACTTCAAATATCTGGTGAAACCATTTATAATTATATAATTTTTCAACATTAGGATCCAAGAATGAAAATAAGTGAGCTCCAAATGATAATCATATATTAAGAAACCAGGAAGACATAAAGAGCCTAGTGAGATTAATGAGGATATTTGATAGAGGGAGAGGAAGGGAAATTTAGAAAGAAAACTGGGCCGATTGGAGATGAAGGTATTTTATGGGATGTCTATTAGGGAATGGTCTTCTGGTGCTGGGTTAAATGAGTTGGTCAGTCATGCAAAGTGGTAATTATAAAACTAGGCATCAGCTGGAGTGAAAACAAGAGGGTTAACGTGGTGCAGGATGTTTCTGAGGTGGAGCAATGGGGAAGAAAATGGAATAGGCTCTAAAACTTGCTGAGGAAGCTGGGAGCATGTCCTAGAGGTTGGTTCCTGTCTTAGGTGAGAAAATGGAGGTGATACCTGACTATTAATAGGGGAAATAATGAAATAAAGACAGTAGCAGAAGGATCTGGATGTGGCTGAGTGGAGCAGGCAAAATTTATTGGAGATATGCAGTTTAAAGTGAGTTAGATCAAGTGCAGTTTTTATAGGAAAGGTTGAATGTGCTATTGTGAAAAAGAATTCATATTTAGTCTATGATTCAAGGGAAAACCCCAAGACAGAAGGAGACTTACTCATAATGGCAAGTCTATTGACAGGTCTATTGTTAGATAGTAGACTACTATCTGTTGACTCTATCACCTATTTCTTGTTTCCTATTTTTCTTTTGTAATGGTCCAGATTCTAGTCAAGAAAAGAAACCATTCTTTCAAGTAGAGAGGGAGTTCATAAGAACACCACGTGATTGCAAATTATTGGAAAGAATGATTGAAGGAATGAAAGTTAGGGGCTTCCACTGTCTATTGGCCTTAAGGTTGTGTATGGTTATACTTGTGATTCAGAGAGTGCAAAGCTGCCCTACATTCATGAAGCAGTAGTCAGCCAAAGTAGCAATAAAATGGCTGCTGCCCAACTCCTGGCTACAGAATCTCATGTGGATGTGTGAGTGTATCCCACCGGCTTGAATGCAGTCACATTCAGAATACTTGCTGTGTCTTGAAAATATAATTTTTAGTTTTTCCTCTTCTGACACATAAGAACTTACATAAAGATTACCAGGAATTAAAGCAATAGCAATAAAGCATATTTAATACATTTCTTATGTCTTTGTCTTTTTTTGTTTGTTGTCACCCAGCTGAGATTATATAGTTCACTTCTATGTTTTCTTGTATGTTCTCATAGACCATGCCCATGCTCAGTGCTTAGAAACCTTAATTAGAGTTGGTGCCACACTAAGAAATAAAACACGGAAAATAGGCCAAAGAACTGGCTCAGCAAGAAATTCCTTAAATGACAATACAGTGGAAATTTCAGTGCTAATGCACCTCCCTTCCAGCCAAAAACAGTTTAAAGGCCAGTTTTGCATTTTGTGATCTGGTGGACTCTTTAGTATACATTGTCTGTTGAGATGCCCCAACTCTGGGTATGTCTATGTGAGAACGAATGAAATTACCAAGAAGCCACACCACTCACACCACATTTTCTTGATGTCTACATATTGCTTTTTCTCCTTGTTCACATGCTTGATAATTTTTCAAAGTCAAAGTATAATTAGCCAAGTCCGAGTTACCATTAGATACAATTTGTACTCTTCCTGTAAGTGGCTGAAGTGACCTCTGAAAATGGTTCACTATTCACTTGACCCAGAAAACTTCACAAAAGCAAGCAAATCAAGAAGTTCAAGTCTTTCTGTTAACTTTAAGACTACCTGAGAAACTTCCCAGGCCATCATCAAGGTTATGCAAATCCAAAAAACCCCACCAAGCATCTGAAGGATGTCACTTTAAAGAAGCAATGTGTGCTATTCCTGTCGTTGGTAGGTGTGACCAGATCAAACAATGGGGCTGGACACAAGGTTAGTGGCCCAAAAAGAGTGTTGAATTTTTGCTGTATGTGCTTACAAATGCAGAGAGTAATGCCAAACGTAAGGATTTAGATGTAGATTCTCTTGTCATTGAGCACACCTGGATGGCCTGGATGGCTTCTGTTTTCCAGTTTCTTCACTCATTCCTGAGTTTTATGTGCACTTTGATGGGTTGAGTGCCATAGGCACTCATCAGGTGAACAAAACTAAGATGCAGTGCAGAATTTACAGAGCTCATGAGTGGATTAACTCATCACAAGCTCTCCTTGCCACATGGAGATGATCTTGACTGAAAAAGAGTAGATTGTTCCTAAATCAGGAGAGAGGCTGCACAGAAATATATCCCAGAAGAAACTGAAGAAACAAAAACTTATGACCCAGGAGTAAATTCTGCATAAAATAAATACTAATAAAAGTAAAAGCAGAAAAAAGAAACAATTTGTAAACTTTCACTAGCCTTTGTGGTACAGTTTAGCTCATGTACAACTACAATTCCTAAAGTGGCTCCTCTTTCCCATGTATTTTTCTGTTATTCTTTCCTGGAAAAATTGGGATCCTGGTTAAGCTCAGTCTTTTCATTTATTCTGCTCTTGTATACATCATGCCTGCTCAGTATCTCTACTTAAAAATTATGTCTCTTCAAAATTTCTAAGGATGTGTCCCTCAAGAATTTCATCCCATGATTACCTAATCAAACATTAATCTAGCTATTTCTGCAAAGGGAATTCCCATATGTTACTAAATATAGATAAACAGAGGGATTATCCTGGATTGTTTTGGTGGGTTCAATCTTTTATCATCTGAGCTCTTAAAAGTAGACATATTTCTCTATCTGGAGTCAGAGAGATATGGCCAAAGAATAATCGGGCAGGAGTATAGAAGAAATGAATGAGTCTTGAAATGTTCTTCCCTAGAGCTCCAAAAAAAAGTGTAGCACTGCCAATACCTTGATTTGAGCCTTGTGAGACTTGAAACTAGCTGAGCAATACTATAGTGGGGACTTCTGGTTCATAGAACTGTGAGATAATGTATTTGTATTAAGATGCTAAATTTGTGGCAATATATTATCTATATATATAAAAGCCTAAGCAATCATTACAACCGGTCTACTGAATGACCAGTTGCCATGCTGTGCACTGACCACCAGGGGGCAGACTCTCAATGCAGGAGCTGCCCACTGGTGGTTAGTGCACTCCCAAAGCCAACCTCTTGCGGTCCCTCCTCCTGGCCGGCAGCCCTGATCAGCCCAGATCAGGACTGGGTGAGACAGCCCGGATCAGCCCCGATCACTGGCCAGGCTGAGGAACCCCATCTGTGCATGAATTCATGCACTGGGCCTCTAGTCTATAATAATAAAAGCATAATATACTAATTAAACCAGACAGCCAAACGACCTTCTGGACATCATTCCAGACATCCTTCCAGATGAAGCTGCTATGGCAGGGGCTGAGTGAGGCAAAAGGTGGTTAGGGGAGATTAGGCAGGCAGGCAGAGTGGTTAGGGGCAATCAGGTAGGCAGGCAGAGGCAATTAGAGGTGATCAGGCACACGTGCAGTTGGGGCGATGAGGCAGGCAGGCAGGCAGGCAGAGGGGTTAGGGGTGATGAGGCAGGCAGGTGAGTGGTTAGGAGCGATCAAGCAGGAAGGCAGGCGAGCAGTTAGGGGCGATCAGGCAGGCAGGCAGAGGCAGTTAGGGGTGATCATGCAGGCAGGCAGAGGCGGTTAGGGGTGATTAGGCAGGCAGGCACAGGTGGTTAGGGGTGATCAGGCAGGCAGGCAGAGGGGTTAGGGGCAATCAGGCAGGCAGGCGAGTGGTTAGGGCAAATGAAGCAGGCAGGCAGAGTGGTTAGGGGTGATCAGGCAGACAGGCAGGCAGGAGAGTGGTTAGGAGCTAGCAGTTCCGGATTGTGAGAGGGTGCAGGCCGGTCTGAGGGACCCTCCCCCATGCACAAATTTTGTGCACCGGGCCTCTAGTGGCAGTAATAATCAGAGACATAGAGGCATGGAACAGACTGACAAATTTCAGAGGGAAAGTGGGGGTGAAGGGGTGAGTGAGGAGTGATTAACTGGGCAACTTATATGCATATATGCATAGCCCATGGACATAGACAATAGTGTGGTGAAGGTCTGGGAGGGGCATGTGTGGAGTGGAGGGGATCAATGAGAAAAAAACAAAGGGGACATCTGTAATATTTTCAACAATGAAGATAAATTAAAAAAATAATATTGAAGTTAAATAGAGATCTCAAACCTAACATATCCAATGCAGAACTTAGGATATTTTTAGTCCTTACACACTGAATCTTCACTGGTCTTTCCTATTTCACTAAATAACACCATTATTCACACAGTTGCTTGGGCCTCAAATAGAATTATTTCCAGATGATTTCTTTTCCTTTAACACCAGATTTAACCCTCCATCAAATACTTTTAAATATTTTTCACCTGTTTCTATATCTGACCACTTCTCCCCTTCTCCATTGATCCTACCCAGTCTAAGCCACCACCTCTCTCACAATGATTCTTGCAATAGCCTCTACTCTTGTTCTCCTAAGAGTGTGGTATTCATAGACATGCCAGAGAGATGAAGTTTTGAAAATGTTAATCAGATAATGTCATTTTCCTACTTAAAACTCCAGTGACCTTTCCTACATTTAGAATAAAATTCAAATCCTAGGTCCTTGATGTTGTGGCCTGTCTCTGCCTTTTTCATATCACCTTTCACTGTCCTCCTTTCTCACTAAGAGTGAGCCACATTAACATTCTTTTGGTCCTCCTGCATGCGAAATATACTGCTGCTTCAGAGCATTACATGCTTGAACCTTTCTACCTTGAATACTCTTTCTCTAGATCTTTGAATATTTTACTTCCTAACATTCTTCAAGTATTTGCTTAAGTATCACTTCATCAGAGGGTCTCCCTGATTATCATCTCAAAACAGCCCATCACCACCACTTTGTGCCTCCTCACCCTTCGTTATTATTTTTTAAAGCACTCTCACTTTTAAAATTGCATTTATATGTGTCTACTTTTTTGACACACTAGAATATAAGCTCAATGATGGCAGTGACTTTCATTGCCTTCATAATTGCTGATGGCTCAACTATCAGAACAGTCCCTGCATCATGATTTTGAAGAAGTATCTATGCGATTAAAGAAAACATCAAGCACATATAAAAAATTTAGACTTTAGGTATCATTGAATAGTTTTTATGCATAAGTGTTTTGTGACAATGTAGGCAGTTAAGTGTCCTGAAAGAAAAATTCAGTGCTATACTTCAAGAGTTTAAGGTGTATAAGAAATATAGCTCTCAGGATAGAATGAGGCCATTTCTGAAATAGTCACAGTATAATACTTTTGATTAAAACATTAAGTAATAGATGGAAGCAATGGAAACTTGGAAATCACAACCATCAGTCTGCTATTATTAATTTCTGAAGCCATTATCTATCTCTTCTTTAGCTTGGAAAATGATTTTTTATATCAAATTCCAAGACTTGGGCTTCATATCTCATTTAGCTATTTAGATTGGCTAGAAAGGCATTTCTACTCTGGAGTTAAACAGATTATATGAAAGCCAATTTATAAGTAATGATCATGCAGTCCTGAGGAATTTTTCAGGGAACATATTGTGGGGAGAGCTTAATTTTATTACATACTAACATGTTATTTCATGTTTTGTAATTGCATGATGGGTTGTGGTACTCAAGAGGGCATCCTGTTGCCTACTCTTTTAGCTTCATCACCTTAGAAGTTCAGGTATCTCACTTATTTTCCCTAATTACATCTTTGGCCTCATAGTACAAGGCTAGGCTTCTGGCAGCATTACTCTTCATTTGGGTGGCATACCAGGGGACAATAGAGTGGCTCTCATGACAACACTGAAGATTTCACATTTATTGCTCAACTCTTTATTTTCACTTTGTTTGCCTAATGTTTGTGTGGGTTGTTTTGGTATCTTTCTAAGATCATTTCTCCAAACAGCTCAGAGCCATAGGAAATCTCATCCTTATCCCCAAATTTTATCGAAAAATCCCTTGGCAGTAGTAGTAGTTGCAGCTTTGGTAGTGGAAGCAGTAGTTTTGGGGCTGGTGGAGTCTGCTTTGGTGGTGGTGGGGTTTCCTTTGGTTGTAGTGGAGCTCGTTGTAGTAGAGCTCGTTGTAGTAGCTTGTATTAGGGATGCAGGGGTAAAGGGAGGATATATTGGAGGGTATTCAGGGTCCACTAGAGGTTCAGGTATATATGGATTTGGTTGGTAAGGTGGATATGGATAACGTGGGTCATAAGGTGGAGGTGGTGGAATTCTCCCTGGGCCAAAAGGGGGAGGTGGTGGAATTCTCCCTGGGCCAAAAGGGGGAGGTGGTGGAATTCCCCCTGGGCCAAAAGGGGGAGGTGGTGGAATTCTCCCTGGGCCAAAAGGGGGAGGTGGTGGAATTCCCCCTGGGCCAAAAGGGGGAGGTGGTGGAATTCCCCCTGGGCCAAAAGGGGGAGGTGGTGGAATTCTCCCTGGGCCAAAAGGGGGAGGAGGAGGAGGAGGTGGTGGACCATATCTTGGGTCATAAGGTTGTGGAGGAAAAGGAGGCGGCAACTGTGGATACGGTGGATATGGTCCTCTGGGGCCTCTTTGACTCTCACCAGGCTGTGGGGAAAAAGAAGTAAACAATTTGGAATTAAATATTTTAATGTCAAGCATAAGAACTTATACTCTCCGTGGCAGGCAGAATTCTGAGATGGCTCTCAAGATTCCTGTTTCCTGCTGGCACATGCTCGTCTGACCATATCAGGCGAGCCTTTTAAAATAGGTTCTACAAGTCAGAGGCAGAAGTCAGTGAGATTTGTAGCTGCAGCAAACGCTCTTCTCTTAGCCTTGGAGCAAAGAGCCATGCTGGGGAAAGGACCACATGGAAGTCAATGGAGATGGGTAGGAGGAGGAGGGGATGTCACCTGGGTACTAGCCAGTGAGAAAATAAGGACCTCAGTCCCCCAAAACAAGGGACCCAAAGCTGCCAAAAATCATGCGAATTTGAGAGAGGATCATGGGTTCCAGAAAGGAACACTGTGCTGGCAACACTCTCTCAGCTTTGTCAGGCCCTGAGCAGAGAATCCAGCCAAGTCAAGGCCAGAATTTTGCCCAAAGAATCAGTGAGATAAAAAATGGAATTTTAAAGCTACTGATTTGTAGCAATTTGTTATGCAGCAAGAGAAAACTATTATCTGTCTCTAAGTCACACAGTCTGAAAGTCTGTATCAGAGCAGAGAGAGAGTTTTTCTTTTGCCCTCTGAATGCCTAGGCTCTCAATGAAAGCTGAGATAGTATTGAATGGAAAAAAAAGATTGTGGGTAAAATTATATCCTTTGTTTGTTTTTTTATTGGGATGGTGTTTTTATTTTATTTTTAAAATTAATTTTTAGTTTTGAAAGTATTACAGATGTCCCCCTTTTTTCTCCACTGACCTCCTTTTCCTGATCTTGCCCTCCCTCTCCTCCCCCAAAGCCTTCACTGCATAATTGTCTATATCCATGGGTTATACATATATGCATATATGTTCTTTGGTTCATCTCTTCCCACCTCCCTTCTTCTCCACACCCTCTCCTGCCTTTCCTCTGAGATTCCTCAGTCTGTTGCATGCTTCCATGTCTCTGAAACTATTTTGTTCATCTGTTATTTTGTTCATTAGATTCCACATATGAGTGAGATCATGTGATACTTGTCTTTCTCTGACTGGCTTATTTTGCTTAGCAAGACACTCTCCAGGTCCCTCCATGTTGACTCAAAGGGTAAGAGATCCTTCCTTTCTATACAGATGGCCAAAAGACATATGAAAAGATACTCAAAGTCACTGATCATCAGAGAAATGCAAATTAAAACCACAATGAGATATCACTCCTCACTTGCCAGAATGGCTACCATTAATAAATCAACAAATAAGTTCTGGTGAAGATGTGGAGAAAAGGGAACTCTGGTGCACTCTTGGTGGGAATGCAGACTGGTGCAGCTACAGTGGAAGACAGTATGGAGTTTCCTAAAAAAATTAAAAATGAAACTGCCGTTTGACCCAGTGATCCCACTTCCAGGAATATATCCTAAAAATCCTGAAACTCCAATCAGAAATCATAACCCTTGCTTATAGTAGAGCCTGTCACTAGAATCAATTTCAAACGGGGAAAATGTCTCTTATATCTCATTAAGAGTTCAGGATTGTTCAACTGTTTGAAAACTAATTAATTGTCAAGCATACTATTGAGCACCTACTTTGTGCAGTATGCTGAAGTAGAAGCTATGGGAGTGCCAATTGTAAGTCTGCAGATTAAGTAGCCATAATTCTAGAAGGTACAAAAATCACCCAACGGGAGGTAGAATGATAGTCTTTATAGTTTCCCGCCTCTGTTATGTAGAGGTTGTGTGAATGTGAAATCTTTTTTGAGATGCTTTCTTACCTCATCTGGAAAATGATGTTCTTTCAACCAAAGGACTTGTATGCATGCATATAAGCATAAGCGATGGATGTGGACAACAGGGGGTGAAGGTGAGGGCAGGATTGGGGGTGAGGGGACATTGGGGGGGATAAGGACACATTTTTAATATCTTAATCAATAAAGGGGGAAAATAAAGTGCCCATGTCCTAGGGTCATTGTCAGATTTGTTGTGAAACATTACTAGCAAAGTGCTTAGGGGGGTGCTTGGCTTAGGTACAGTGCTCAATAAATGTGAAGTGCTGCTATTTGTTATCTTAACATCCAGGAGAGTGGTTGCAATTTTTGGAAATGCAATTTTTGGAAATAAAAATAGTTGAAAAAATAGTGCAGGAAACAAATACATTGGAGATTTAGAGTTATTAGTTTTGGGGAGAGGAAAGATAGTCTCACAGAGAAGGCAGCCTTTGAAGGCAGGTTTAAATAATATAAACCGGGGAGAGGGCATGTCGAATGGAGGGGAAGTACGTAAATGCTTCCGGGTAGGAAAGCACAGGTCCTCGTCTCCTTTGGGTTCATATAGGACATACAGCTGCATTCCCTTGTTTTTGTCCTCAGGTCCTTCACCTGTTTTCTGACATTGCCACTTCCAAACTGTAGGATCCGCCCTAAATCATCCCTTTTCTTGGTTCCTACCTGCAGGTCCTTAACCAGTGGTGGCAGATGTCAAAAGCCCTGACCATGACAAACCCCTGGTCCTTCAGCACTGCCCTGCAATTCTCTCAAGTGCCTTCAGATTATGCTACCGCATTCCCCAGAAGCCTATAATTTCCCAAGTTGGTGCCAATTTCATTAAAGCTCGATACCTCTTCTTGAGGCCT
Source organism: Myotis lucifugus (assembly GCF_000147115.1). Taxonomy (NCBI): domain Eukaryota; kingdom Metazoa; phylum Chordata; class Mammalia; order Chiroptera; family Vespertilionidae; genus Myotis; species Myotis lucifugus. The sequence continues at coordinate 35,118 of NW_005871497.1, forward strand.
CATCCACCCCATCAAGATGATTTTCCTCCTATTTTTCCAAAGTAATGCAGGCAATGAACTTTACTGACTTACTGGCCACATACTGTCAAGTCATAGCTATCTGGCTATTTCGCTTTTCTTTGCAGGTATTTTCTCAGGGCTCTGTCAGTTTTTCCTTTTTATTCCTGAACTTCAATATGTGCCTTTTAACTGGCTTGTTTTTCTCAGAATAATAACTATCACCTACGTTATACCTTTAAACAAGTCCGCTTTCAACCATGCATTTCCTTGTTATCACTCTCTCTTTACCTCTTTCCTTTCAGCAAAGCTCTCTGAAGGTGTACTCTAGATTTGCTGGGATTAACCCCACTGCGCATATGCTAGTCACTAATCATCTGGCTTCTGCTCCCAGTATGCCAGTAAAACACTTCTTTTGGTGTCACAATGAAACAAAAAATGCCAAGGCGCAGCTGTGGAACTAGTCCTCAAGTTGGCCCTTTCTAGCTAGTGATAGCTTATTGAATTATGGAGGGCATTTGACCCAATGGCTGGCAATCTAAAGGCTAGGCCAAGGTGTTTGAAGAGTTAAGGACTTGATTCTTCCATTTTTTTAGGACTTGATTTTTAATTGGCAACATAAATCCATAGTGTAGGAAAATATTTCACATTTTTTTTCATTATTGAGACAATGAATTCATTAAAAGTTGTCTTGTCTCCTAAGGACAGCCTGATATTAATCTAAAAATTATATCTATTGAAAAAATCTTCATAGTAAACATTTGTTATTTTCCTAATCTCTTAACCCAACCAACATGATTAACTTCCTTTCCGCAACTGGACAGTGGTAATCAACTTAGTAAAAATAATGAAAATACTATGTTAAAAATAAAAATTATCTTCTCAGTGAGCTTTAATTCAAGCTAATCTCTTGTATTACTTGGTTTAGGAACAATCCAGCCAAGATATGGATACTTAGAATCTAAATTTATTTGTATTTAAATGGGATTAATAGTAGTCCGCTTCAGGCTTTCTTTGAGGTTGAATTGAGATATTGCTGGAAAGCAGTCAGAAAATTACCAATAACAGAATAAACACTCAAAATATGACTAGATCAATAGTACTACTTACCTGCCCATATTATTAACAATTAATCATCATGAATCTCATATAATTAAGTTAGGAAAAAGGCTTATTTCTATTTAAACTGCTTATGTTAAGCTGCTTATATTATTGGAATTCTCACCAAAAAAATCATTGTTCAAGTAATCAATACCAGATTCTTTAAAATAAGAAAGTATTTTTCTTTTATAGTCTGGACATAAAAATGTTGAATATCAGCTTTAAGATCAGATAAGTAAGATATGATATGATCTTTGAAACATGTCAATATGTTTTATTGGTGTATGAGAAATCATATCACATTTCTAATGCACTTAGTAATATGGCCAAGGCCCGGCTGCTTGAGAGACCTGGGGAATGGCCTCCTTTTATTCAAGTTTTGGAGAGTAGATAGAAGAAGAATGACTTCATGTTTCAGAATAATATAATTTTATATTGCCTGTTTTGTGTAAGTCCTAGTCTCTTCTGAAAAAGGTTTTTATCTTTTTCACTTGATATAACATATTTTACAGTCCTTTGGTAGAAATTACTCTGGAATTAATTTCCTTTTTTCAAAACTGGAATTAATCTATTGCTACTTTGAAATCAATTATTACTCCACTACTTAAAACCCAAAAACTTGTGGCTTTTTAAAAAATCCCTTGAAACTTTGAATATTTAGAAGCATCCGTGGTACTTAACCCAGTCCTTTATACCCGATAGGTGTTGATTGATAAAAATGTTTATAGTTTATCAAAAGTTCCCCGAGTCCTTGGTAAAATGATATTACCAGGACCTACTCTCAGACACTCATTCATTCTGGGATGAGGTCAAAAGTTCCCCGAGTCCTTGGTAAAATGATATTACCAGGACCTACTCTCAGACACTCATTCATTCTGGTATATGGTTAATCCTCACTTGAGGATATTTTAATTGATTTTTAGAGAGAGAGTGGAAGTGGAAGGGAGGAAGAGAGACAGGGAGAAACATCATGTGAGAGAAACACATGGATTGGTTGCCTGTCACACGCCCCGACCAGGGCTGGAAGAGAGACAGGGAGAAACATCATGTGAGAGAAACACATGGATTGGTTGCCTGTCACACGCCCCGACCAGGGCTGGGCATCGAGCCTGCAACCCAGATATGTGCCCATGACCAGAATTGAACCTGGGACCTTTAGTCCACTGGTCAACGCTCTCTCCTCTGAGCCAAATCGGCTAGAGAGGCTTACTATATTTTTAATAAGTGAATCAGGTTCTTTAGATATAGATGATCCTTGAATCCTATGTTGATAAAAAACTGTTCTATTTTAACTATCCCATATATAGATGAAGAAACAGTCCTAATAAAATGAAAGAACATGCCCTAGCTGGTTTGGCTCAGTGGATAGAGCATCAGCCTGTGGACCAAAGGGTGCTAGGTTTGAGTCCGGCCAAAGGTACATGCCTGGGTTGCAGGCTCGATTCCCATTAGGGAGTGTGCAGGAGGCAACCAATCAATGATTCTCTTTCATCATTGATGTTTCTCTCTCTCTCTCTCTCTCTCTCTCTCTCTCTCTGCCGCTTCCTCTTTGAAATCAATAAAAATATTTTAAAAAAATTAAAGAACATGTTCAAATATATTAAAAAAGTGTCATTAAGTATATTGGATCAAAAATTTACAATACATTTGTTTACCTACTTGTGAAATTGCTAATGTATGGGTACCCACATTTATACATGTTTGTATAATGCAGTCTGATATTACAGATTTAAATAGTCAACATGGTAGCCATGAGCCATATGTGGCAATTTAAATTAGATTTATAATTTGTTTTTTTAATATATTTTTATTTATTTCAGAAAGGAAGGAAGAGCTAGAGCTAGATTTATAATTTAAATTCAAATTACAGCAGTAGAACAGCATTTCATCAATGATTGATAGCTACTAGTATTAATGAGAAAAAGATATAATTAATGAGACTTACCGAGAAACAGGCTTCAAGGGTCAAAAGACCCAAGATGAAACACAGTGGTTTCATCTTTACGGTTACTCCTGGAAATAAGCACAATGGCTGGTTAATATTCTTTTTTTTAAAAAAAGTGTTCCGACCACTGGTATTAATTAGTGCAGAAATAGTACTGTACCATTTTAAGAAACTCGTCTAATTTTATTTTGGACTCAATATTACTATGGAGCAATGCTGTTAGGCTTATGACATGTAACTATGAAATCATGAAACTAGTTTTCACTTTTGACTTGGAAACTGACACTGGAAATAATGAATAATGGCAAAGAGTTGTTCACAATATGTTTTATGTGATAGAATTATTATGAGTCTGTTTTTTACTTACAGAAGTAACTACTGTATCTACTAAGCCGATTCTTTCCTTTTTCTTATTATTGAGATGTCCCCAAAATAAAATTTAAGACATACAATTTAGTTATAATATTAATATATCAAATACAAATTTGCAGAAATCTATAAATCAATGTAATCACTATTGCAAAATATCAAGATGCTCAAATCCAAATGTATCCACTTCAAAGGACAGTTGACCCTTGAACAAAACAGTTTTGAATTATGTGTCCATTTCGATACCAATTTTTTTCCAGTAATTACACAGTAGATCCTCCCTATCCCCAGGTTTTGATTCTGCAGAGTCAACCAACTGCAGATTGAAAACTATTTTTGAACCTCTCCTTTGGAATCTGTGGGTGCAGAGGGCCAACTTTATGCATTGTTCTACACTATTACATATAAGGGATTTTAGCATCCACAGATTTTGGTATCCATGAGTTCCTGAAACCAATTCCCCTTGTGGATACTAAAGGACAACTTGTGAGTCAAAAGTTATACTCAGATTTTTGACTGTGGGGGGTCAGTACCCTTAACCCCTGCATTGTTGAAGGGTCAACTGTAGTTTAAAGAAAAATTGTCACATAATATATGTCCTAGTTTTAACAACATTCTACTAAGTTATTTTATTCCAAAAAATCCATTTAATATACATCAAAGACCAGGGCAGAGAAGAGAGAAGCTTAGGTCTTGTACTCTCAATTGCTTATACTCTCAATTGGCTTCGATTTTACAGTATATTCCACCACCACCCCCACCATTTTTTTGGTAAACCTCACTCAAGGATATTTTTCCATTGATTTTTAAAGAGAATGGAAGGAGAGAGGGAGAGAGAGAGAGAGAGAGAGAGAGAGAGAGAGAGAGAGAGAAAGCGAGAGAGAGAGAGCCATCAATGTGGGAGAGACACATCAATTGGTTGCCTCCTGCACATGCCCTGACCAGACTGGGAATTGAACCTGCAACCTAGGTATATGCCCTTGATGGGGAACTGAACCTGTGACCCTGTTATCTGCAGGTCAGTGCTCTAACCATTGAGAACACCAGTCTGGGCTACAATATATTTCAAGTACAAGATGGCCCAAGTTCTGGGAAAGCAGTGCATGCACCTTTGTGCGGACTAGCTTTCTAATAGTCAACTCTACCCATCAGGTATGTGTGTTGCCTGAACAACCAAGGCTTCAAAGAATCTTAGGGACAAATTTCACTGATTATATATGCATATGTTTTTTTCTTTAAGTATCATTTTTCCTATGTCATGTTCTTATAAAAAATTTTAAAAACTAAGACAAAACTAATAATAAAAATATGCTGTAGAGTGTAGAACAATTCAATTCTCTTATAATACATTTGATAGTGTTCTGGTCATTATGAAGCTCAAAAAATGTTAAGGTGCATCAGGAGAAAAATTAATTGATTTTGTATTGGATGATTAATTGTCCCAAGTGCCCAATATGAATAGTTTTCTCTAACATATAGAATTTCACAAAATTTAATGGGTTTTATGGCTGACCATATTTCATGTAAGGCACATGTTATTATTTTAGTGAAAATGAATGTTCTTTAAACGCTTATGAAAATAATATCTTAAGAAGTCTCACAACAAAGCAGCATGGTACTGGCATAAAAACATATAAATCAATGGAATAAAATAGAGAGTCCAGAAATAAACCGATGCCTTTATGGTCAGTTAATATTTGACAAAGGAGGCAAGAACATACAATGGGATAAACATAGTCTATTCAATAAATTTTGTTGAAAAATTGGACAGATATGTGAAAAATGTATTAGACCACTTTCTTACACCATACACAAGACTAAACTAAAGATAGATTAAAGATTTAAAATAAGACTCAAAACCATAAAAATCATAGTAAGATCTTTAACATTTCTCATAGCAATATTTTTCTGATGTATCTCCTCAGGAAACAAAAGAAAAAATAAGCAAATGGGACTACATCTAACAAAAAAAATTTGCACAGCAAAGGAAACCATCATCAAAATGAAAAAACATTCCACTGAATGTAAGAACATATTCATCAATGATACATTTGATGAGTTAATATCCCAAATTTATAAAGAACCTATACAACTCAACACCAAGAGTACAATCCAATTAAAAAAATGGGCAGAGGCCCTTCTCCAAAGAGGACATAGAGATGACCAATAGACATGAAAAGTTGCTCAGTGTTACTAATCATCAGAGAAATGTAAATTAAAACCACAATGAGATATCTCACCTCACACCTGTCAGAATAGCTATCATCAATAAATCAACAAATGATTTGTATTAGCCAGGATGTAGCCAGGACTGATGGTGGGAATGCAAACTGGTGCAGCCACTGTGGAAAATAGTTTTGAATTTCCTAAAAAAATAAAAAATGGAACTAACTGCCCATGACCCAACAGGTCCACTTCTGGGGCAATATCTGAAGAAACCAGAAACTCGTACCCCTATGCTCATTGCCAAGATTTGGAATGAGCCAAGTGCCCTCAGTAGATGAATGGATCAGAAAGCTGTGGTACATTTGCACAATGGAATACTACTCAGCTGTAAAAAAGAAGGGAATCTTACTTTTTGTAACAGCATGAATGGAACTAGAGAGTATTGTGTTAAGTGAAATAAGCCAGTCAGAGAAAGAACAATACCATATGATTTCACGTTATGTGTAATCTAACGAACAAAATAAGAAACAAAATAGTAACAGACTCATAGATACAGAGAACAGAGAACAGACTGACAGGTATTAGAGGAGAGAGGCATTGTGGGACTGGCTTAAGAAAGTGAAGGGGCTAAGCAAAAGTCAACAATAACAAAAAAACCCCAACACAACAACTTATAGACACAGACAGCAGTGTGGTGATTACCAGAGGGAAAGGGGAGTGGAGCAAGGAAGAAGAAGGTAAATGGGGGATAAATGGTGACAGAAGGAAATTTGACTTTGGGTGGTGAACATACAATGCAATATGCAAATGATGTATTATAGAATTGTACACCTGAAACCTATATAATCATGTTAACCAATGTCACCCCAATAAATTCAATAAAAATTAAAAAAAGAGTCTCAGAGAATTAGTATTCAAAGTAAACATTCTTCAGTTTGTATTTCCATGTACCTATCTTTGTGTGAGGATCCTTTTCAGGGCTGAGTAGTCTGCTGGTCAGAATGTCTCCAGCCAGTTACCTTCCAAGGATGACAAGTGAAGGTGAGAAAGAACAAGAAATCTCAGCTCTTATATATGTTGCAGTGGATTTCTAGTGATAATAAGGAAAGGCTAGTTGGAAGATACAAACTTCTAGGTTGATGTTCTTTAAACAAAGATAGAAAAGTGTTGTTGCCAATTTGGCAATCTTTTTCCGCAGTTTTTTTTTTTTTTAATTTCATTTCTGATGAGCTTTGACCCATTCAATATTGGGTGTTTCCTAAGGAAACATAATATACAATGAATCATAATGTCCTTTTGTCTCAGTAAAGCAACCTGGAGCTTTATTTTGAAGAAAAAGCTCAAGATGTTTTATTTCAAATAATTTTAATGGCCCTCTTTTATTATATGTTACTATAACCATATTTTCTATTTTATCTAAAAGTTAAATACATTATATGGGAAATTAAAATGTCAAATTATTTTTAAATTGAACTCAAACACAATATAGAGATAATTTGTGGGGCTAAAACCTAGAATTAAAACTAGAAGTAGTTATTAAATCAGTGTTGTTAAACACCATGCATAGGGTATCATGGCCAGTTATGTACAGAGTATGTCAGATATATTGCTTGAGTTTTGGACTACTGTTCTATATCTTTGGGGTTTCATGTTTCTATTCTTTTTTTTTCAGTTGGAACAATGAAATTGTATTATTATTTTATTCTGATGTATTTCTACATATCTGATCATCCATTATGTCTCCCATTTATCTAATGCTGGCATAGTTGAGTAAATGTTTTTGAAGGATAATAAAAATGAGTGCTTGGATGGAGATTTTGACCTAAGTTTTGGAACTAGCAAGAAAGAAAAACCTAGTGTTAGAAGAGGGAGGAGAGTCAGAAGATTCGTGCAGTTCCTTAATCTTAACTATATTTGAATTTTCTGTGTCTGTGATTGTTTCAAGATATTTAGCTTACTTAAGAGATACTTAAATGGACATTTTTTTAAAGGAGGCTTACTTTTGCCAATGCAGAACTGAAACAGTGGTATGAGATTATGTTTTAGAAGTCACTTGCAGATTGCCATAATTAACTTGAGAAATGTAATTAAACAAAAAAGGGATGATGTAAAGTTTTCAATTATGGGGACATTATATGGATATATTTTTACTTTGAAGTATATATCTATGGGAAAATCAGAGTTTTAAATTTTTTATAAACCTGGGATTTGAGGGTTTCCCTATTCTAGATGATTGTATAATCTCTACTTTTTACTTATTGTTATATAATAATAGTTACTACTATTTAAAAAACTTTCATATAACAAGATGAAGTGAGTTCTATTATCATCCTTGTCTTTTGGAGTTTAGCTATTCATCATTCATTCATTCACTCATTGGGCATCTATTTAATGCTGAATGAGTGTCAGAAATAGTGATAGTTGTCAGAGTCACAGAATATTTAAATGTTTGGTCTGTTAAATGTCTTTTCAGAGTATAGGTAGTGTAGAATAAAGAAGCCATATTTTGAGAGTTGATCTTAATTTTAAATGACTGTACCTAATTTCATTGGCTTTGTTGCTTTAAAAATTTTCTGATGACATAATCAAGTGTAATAAATTGTTTGACTAGTTTGTTAACCTTAGGCCCCAATTAATTACTTAACAATTATATGCCCTAACAGTGAAGGCGACTCTATTTCTAAGGTAACATGAAAAGTTCAATAAACCACTCTCTTCTCTGAGAATAATTCAGGTTGCCAAGAGGGAAGGATCTCTTCTTTCTGGGAACGCCAACATATTTTTCAGCCAAGTGTTTTAAATTCAGGTATAATCTACATTGTAATGGATCACTGACTCTGAAGGATTTGGGATGAACATTGGCAAAACTGAAAGATAATTTCTGAGTGACTTGTGACCAAAAAGGGATTTAGAGCAACATAAGCCAACGGAAGCACATATCTGTTAGGAAACAGTCACCCAACTTAACCTTTAACTAATTCATGGCTTTAAACGATCCTGAATGAATATTGTCTAGTGTAGACCTAAATAAACTAATGTCTCTAGTCACAGGAAGTTCAAAGTGACAGAGGCGTCACACTACTGTTAGTTCAGAGATTTATGTGATGTAAAAATATTTTCATGAATAATTATATTTAACAAAATTAAACTCAGTCATGCAGCAACATATTTGCAGTCAGCTGCCCTGCTGTGCAACTTTATAACTCTGCTTCTTTGGACCTATGGAAAGCATATGAATCTACTTCTTCTAGCTTATGTATTTGACTCCAGCTGGTGAATGAAAATAAGTATGCAATTGACTTTTAATAAGAATTTTGTTTGATAGATAACTCTAAATAGGTAACCAAAGAATTTCAGTTCTCTTTCAAGATCTCTCTTGGGGGATACTCCTGGCTTCATCTTATTATGCAAAATATACTTTTTCGGTCACAACTTTTATTTTGTACTCTAAAATGTCTAGTTGCACACAAATTTTCTGTCAACTAAATCCAGTACTTTAAAAAATTTAAAATGTAAATGTTAGTTGATAAGTCATATTATATTTATTTTTCATTTAACATGTAAAATAACTCTAAGATATAGTCAGGAAGAAATTAACATCCACTTTTTTTAAATGAAAAAAAGAGAGGGCCCTGGCTGGTGCTCAGTGGTTAGAGCATTGGCCTTCAGACTGCAGAGTTGGAGGTTTGATTCTGATCAAGGGCATGTACCTTGGTTGTAGGCTCGATCTAAGGCCCTGTTTGAGGTGTGTGTGGGAGTCAACTAATCCATGTGTCTTTCTCACATCGGTGTTTCTCTCTCTCTCTCTCTCTCCCCCCTCCCTTCTACTCTCTAAAAATCAATGGGAAAAAAATATCCTTGAGTGAGGATTAACAACAACAACAAAAAAGAGGTACAGGTAGTACTAAGGTCCTATCAAGCATGTTTAATAAGGTTTATTTCTAAAAAATTATTCATAGTTTACTGGTAAGAATTTGTTATTTAAAAAATAAGGAAGGACTCAAGAAAATAAGGTCTATTTTAAAATATTAAGGTGTTACATTTATTTCCTAAAAGCTAGTACAAATACCTTACATAACAACTTTATATTTTGGGTGAAAACGATATATTGTTTTCTGAAATGGAAATGAAAAGGCATCAGCCTCAGAACTGAACTTGCCACCTATGAATAGTATGGCCTTGGGGAAATTTTATTAACCTCTCAGGTCTTTATTTCCTTCCTTTGTGAAAAGGTCAAGTTAAACTGAATAGCTCCCTTTTGTTCCCATTAGAGGCCGATCTAGGTGTGGAGGGTCCTAAAGCTTATATAATTTTTGGAGTTGACTATAAGAATAGAAAATTATAATTACCAACTACCTGCAGTGTTGATTGATAGCAGAAGAAGGGAAATAGGCATGGCTAAATGTCACAGGCTTCACTGAAGTGGGATATGTTTTTTAGAAGAAGATTGGGAGAGTAATGGTCTCTGTAAGAATTGGCTTTATTACTGTAACATCAACAAAAATCTGTGACTAACAAAAGCAAACATTTACTTCTCTCATATCATGTGTTGGCATCCAAGGGCAGCCTGTTTCTGCAGTTTTGTTGTGTGTGTGTTTCTCATTCCAGGATCCAGGTTGAAGAACAGTCTCTATTTAGAACATGCAGCTCTTATAGTGTAAAGGGAACCAGCAAGAGAGTAGGATTGATGGAATTCCTGCCTCAGAGTTGCCTATACTGGTAGTGACTTCAGCTCACATTTGAAGGTCAAAACAAGTCACAGTGCCATTTTAAAAAAAGTTTAAAAAAATTTTAAATTACAGTTAAATTTCAATATAAGGTTTCAGGGATACAGCATACCAGTTAGACAATTATATAATTTACAAAGTGATCCCCATGGGTGGCCTAGAGGATATTATGCTGAGTGAAATAAGTCAGACAGAGAAAGACAAATACCATATGATGTCACTTACTTGCGAAATCTAAAAAACAAAAGAAACAAACAAATCAGTAATGGACTCATAAATACAGAGAAGAAAAGGATTGTTGCTAGATGGAAGGAAGATTGGGGGGTGGGAGGGAGAAGGGTAGGTGGAAAAGGGGAAGGGATCAAGAAATGCAAACTGGCAAGTACAGGAATATACAAGTACAGCATAGGGAATATAGTCAAAATACTGCAACAGAGCTTCACTTTGTCAAAGAGAGAGCGTGGTATACTCTGCATAGAGGGCGGGAATCTCTGAAGCCTATGCCAATGAGTAAAAATCTAAAATCTTCTTTTGATAAGGGCGGTGGAAGCAAATGATTGGGAAAAGCAGCGCCATCTACCACAGTTGGGAAGCAGCAGCCAAGAGGTTGACAAACCCACTTCATTTTCCTGAGATGGAAGGTTGAGGGAGAATCCATACCTTCTACTTCAGAGGGTCCATTTATTTCTTGTAAAGAAACAATCTTCTTTGAAAGTCTAATTCCCCTTGCTTTCTCTGGGATGCAGTTTTATTAATTATCACCTTTTCAAAATGAAATATTCACTTCTCATTTTCAGTGGAATATAAATTCTAATTCATTTTTCCTAAAAAAAAAAAAATATGCTCTTGATTGCATTACCTTCTCAAGCCATCAACCTGTCTCTTTTTGGTCTCTTTAACTGAAAACCTCTTTTGTTGCTATCTCACTTTTTACCCCTTAAGTTTTTATAATTTGGGCAATTATTGAGTTTCTTATTTTCAAACATTGTGTCATTCCCGTGCTGTTATTCTTATTTTTTTCTTTTCTCTCTTTTTTAAAGTGGTTAAACATTTTTAAACCTTTTTATCTTCTTGACTTTTTTGAAAAGTTTCTTGGTTCTCTCATCTCTGATTGCTCCTTGTCTGTTTTTGTCTTTTCTTTCTTCTGGTCTAAGAATATTTTTCTCTTGTCATTCAACCTTTCTCACTCTTCTTTCTGATTTTCTCCCTCCAATTCTGCTCTAACCCCCCCCCCCCAATCCTCCTCTTTCCCTACTCTTTTTCCTTCCACTTTTCTCTCTTCTATCCTATCTAATAAAAGAGTAACATGCAAATTACCATCACTCCATCACTCTGTCAAAAAGATGCTGGAGTGAGCAGGAGGCTTGGGTTGCCCTTGGTGATGGAGGAAGCCAAGCTTCCTGCCTGCCCTGGCTGGAACTGGGCTCCCTCAAGGCTACAAAGTTTCAATTATAGAAGATAAATAAATCCCAGATACCTGCTGAAAAAAAAAAAAAGGACAGGCTGGGAGCTTGGGTTGCCGAGGGGCGTGGCCAGCCTGAAAACAGCCA
>NW_005871497.1:47072-64494 GCF_000147115.1 Myotis lucifugus
TTTCAGGCCTGGCCACATCCCCTCAGGGTGGGGGGTCCTGCTGGGGGTGCCTGGCCAGTCTGGATGAGGGGCTGATGGCTGTTTGCAGGCTGGCCAAGGCCCCCAGTGGGGACTCTCACCCCATGAGGTTGTGGCCATCCTGGGTGAGGGGCTGAGGGCTGTTTGCAGGCTGGCCACGGCCCCCAGCCACCCAAGCTCCCAGTGGAGGCTGGCTGGAAGCAGGTATCTGGGATTTATTTATCTTCTATAATTGAAACACTGTTGCCTTGAGTGGAGGCCACAGCTGGCCAGGGAAGGCGGGAAGCTTGGCTTCCTCCATCGCCGGGGCAACCAAGCCTCCTGCTTGCTCCAGCTCTGTGGCTGCTGGCCACCATCTTTGTAGGGTTAATTTGCACATAGTTGCTCTGATTGGCTGGTGGGCGTGGCTTGGGGCATAGGGGAGATGTGGTCAATTTGCATGTTTCTCTTTTATTAGATTAGATGCATATAAGTTCTTTGGTTAATCTCTTCCCACCCACTCCCACTTTCCCTCTGAAATTCGACAGTCTGTTCCATGCTTCTATGTCTCTGGATCTCTTTTGTTTGTTTTTACATTCTAGGTGTCCTGGGCATTTTTGTTGGGAAAAGTAAATATTATGGGCTACACCAGCCAGGTTGAATGCCTGCTCTTCATTTACCTACTATGTGTCCTTGGGTGGTTGATTAACCTCCATGAACCTCAGTTTTCCTATCTCTAGGCAGTGATTCTCAACCTTCCTAATGCTGCGACCCTTTAAAACAGTTCCTCATGTTGTGGTGACCCCCAACCATAAAATTATTTTTGTTGCTACTTCATAACTGTAATTTTGCTACTGTTGTTAATCGTAATGTAAATATCTGATATGCAGGATGTATTTAGGCAACCCCTGTGAAAGGGCTGTTTGACCCCCAAAGGGGTCACGACCCACAGGTTGAGACCGCTGCCTAGAGTGTCAGTAATGATGGAAATTATAGGTTTATGGTGAGTGTTAAATAATTATATGTGAACTTCTTAGAACAGAATTTGGCACATGTAAGAAATCAAATGCTTTCATTATTTTTAAGGCATAGTTCATAATAATCTTCTGTGGTTAAAACTTTATTGATTTTCCTTTCTATAGAAATAATCCAAACTCTTAATCCTGGTTTTTGTTAATATGATTATTACCTTCTGTTCTCATATCCATTTTTCCAGGAAAGTCTGATATTCATGGACAACTTATGTTTCATGGGATTAAGAGCCACTTGAAAGTGTGGTATGTAGTTTATCCTATTCCCAGCATTGCAGTCCTGGCTTAGTGTTACACTTAGTGCCTGTTTGGAGGATGTGAATATGAATATGAACGCCAAGTGCTCTTCTACCTCCATGCGTTTGCTGTATTTTTACTTAGCAGTGGGCCTCCTACCCATTTTCTGCATGTTGAAATCACTCCTTTTTTTATATCTTCTGTGAAATTTCATAGTACATACTGGCATAATTTTTTATGGCCCTAGGTATGGTTATGTGCATCCTTGACCTTTAATTCTTATTTCTTCACAATTAAGTTGTATCTTTTAGTTAGTAAATTTGCTTTCAACTCTTCTGTACTAAGATTTTGTGATTATCTGTGTCTCTTATAGTTTATCCATTTTAGTTTTCTATGTTTGCTCTCCCTGAAGAATATCTTTCTCTTTTGTTTGTTTATTATTGTTTGTGCCTTTGCATATAATATTTACTAAAGATTCCTTAGTTATTTAGTTAATTGTCTTGTTTTTATCTTTGCCACTTAAATATTTGAGGAATAGTGATTGAGTTTTTATATTTGTATTATTCTGTTTCCTCTTTCAGATCTATGTAATTTTATTTTCTAAATCACTTGAATGAATTAATTTATCAACTAGAAATTGATATAATATATTTTTGGATGAAGTGATTCATGAAGATGGTACAAAATTTCAGCAGAATAATCTTTGGAGACTATATTTATTTAGATGAAAGAATAGTATTTAAAATATTCAGGAAAAGAATATCTGTAGATGGGTAGAAATTTAACTTATTTATTCTTTCTATTTTTTTTTTTTTGAAAATGTGTCCTTCTAAACTATGATCTCTTTGAAGGTAGGGGTGTATTGGCACCACTTCTTTGTTACTTTTATTATGTTGGCAATTTTATATATACATATCTGAATATGTAGAATTATGCTTTTTAAAAATCATATATATGTAATTATTTGATTATACTAAATTCACTTTATATTAAAACAAAGTCTATTTCTAATGTTTATGATATTTTAACATGATGTTAGATGGAGATACTTCAAACAATTTTGGCATTTTTGCTTTGGAAGCATTTATATATATATATATATTATTTCCTGGACAAGTACTGTGTGGGTTACAGAGTCATCTGAAAGAGTGAAGGTGCCAATAATATTGCTGTTACTCTACAGAGAAATCAAGAAGAGACCAATACACATGTGATCAAATGCATAAATTATCTTTGAAATTCTTTACAGTATAGCAAAACTAAAGGAGTAACAAGAACTTTCATCCCTTTATTTTTGTGTATTTCTCTATGTTTTTGTTAAAACCAAAATGGTGAGAGAAGGTGATAACAAATACATCAATATTCAGTTTTTCATGACCTGTAAAAAGAAAACAAAACACCACAAATCATTAATTAAGAATACATAGGCTCCTCCTTCTCCAATTGTTTTAAAATAGCCAAATACTGGGTAGGACATTAGAAGCTGGGACCTTGGAGTTAATAGATGTGAGTGTGAAGACTGGTCTACCATTTATACTTTGGGGTCTTTTGGAATGTCACATAAATTCTCATAACATCAATTTTCCCATCTCTAAAAAGGAGACAATGATATTTGCTTTACAGGGTTGCTATGGGTATTAAATGAGATTCAGTACAAGAAGCATTTAGTGCAATGACAGCATCAGAACCTTTCTAAGTGTTCCACAATTGGCATCTATCATTGCGGTTTTTTAAATATAATATACTAGAGTTCCGATGCATGAAATTTGTGCTAGAGTAGGCCTTCCTTCCCCTGGCTGCCAGCACCAGCTTCCCTCTGGCACCCAGGACCCGGGCTTCCCTCACAGTCCCGGCTTTGTCCAGAAGGACGTCCAGTTTAATCCTATATAATAAAAGCCTAATATGTTAAGTGTCTAACCGTTTGACTGTTCGACCAGTTGCTATGATGTGCACTGACCACCAGGGGGCAGATGCTCTCACTGGTAGGTTAGCTTGCTGCTGGGGTCCGACCAATTGGGACTGGGCAAGATAGGCCAGACACGCCCTGGAGCCCTCCCACGGTCCCTCCCCAGCCCTGATCGTGCACTGATGGGGTCCCTTGGCCTGGCCTGCGCCCTCTCGCAATCTGGGACTCCTGGGGGGTTGTCAGAGAGTTGGTTTTGGCCCAATCCCCCCAGGCCATCCTAAGGGACCCCACCAGTGCACGATCCATGCACCAGGCCTCTAGTTATAGATAATTGGAAGAATTCTCACTTATTCATAATTAGGAGTAACTATATTTAGAAATAAGAACAATATTTGATATTCTTCTATTTCTTCAATATTCTTAAGAATGTTATATCATGATGTGTGTGTTTCAAAATCAATGTTCATAGCAAGAGGACTCTTCTATCTGCTTACGATTTAGCTTATATCTCTATTCTCAAGTCTCGTTGTAATATTTGCTGAAATATTTTATCCTTTTCTGCCTTATTAGAGGTTATAGGTCCTGAAAGAGTGAGGGGAGTATTCCTCTGTGCTAAATGCACACTTGGTGGGATTTAATAAACTGTCAAGTAAAAACTAAGTTTTATTTACTGAGACCTTTTTTATTTCAAGAAAACAAAACATATTTCAGCATTGGGAACTTAATTAAGGTCAAAATATACACAGTTGTTGAACATTTAAAAAAAATGTTTGTATTGATTTCAGAGAGAGGAAGGGAAAGGGAGAGAGATAGAAACATCAATGATGAGAATCATTGATTGGCTGCTTCTTGCACATCCCCTACTGGGGATCAAGCCTACAACCTAGGCATGTAGCCTGACCAGGAATAGAACTGTGACCTCTTGGTTTATAGGTCAACACTCATTTCACTGACATTTAGTGAAATATGAAGTAAGCTTTTCTCTGCTCTTCTCAAAGCCTAATGATTTTATTATAGATTTTCCCAAAATGTGTCCTATAAATGCATGGTATTGAAAAAAATTAGTAGTCAAATAACTATGGAAACATGTTTAGGTAAAGTAAACATTTCTTTACTCCACTGAACCACACTGACTGGCCTAAAATTGTTTTGTTTCTTTCTTCTGTAGGAATCTGCCATCAGTGGCTTTATAGGTATAACCCTATCCATTCAAGGAGACCACATTTAGTTCTTAAAATGAAAGAGGAATAAAAGCTTCTCATTCTTTGCAGAGTTAGAAATGAGTTGTTTACTTTTCTCTTTGATGGGGCAAAAAACAAACAACCTGGTCTTTAGTATTTAGACAGTTTTTCAAGTCACTCATTTAGTCAGAAAATAGTTTGGAAAATATTGTTTACCTCGGTTTGCCTTTGTCTTTTGTATTTTGGTACATGTATAATCTTAGGTGGTAGGAGAATTTACTGAAGCTCTGTTTGCTGGTTCTCAGCAGTAGAGTCAGTTGCTTCAGCCAGGGCTGTGCCTGGCACTACAGCCTTGATGGTGTCTTCCGGTTGGAGGGCGCTGGGAGCCATGGTGCTGGATGCCACACCTGTAGTTTTGCTGGCAGGGACAGTGGAAGCAGCCCTGGTGGAAACAGTGGTGGTAGTGGTGGGAACTACAGTTGGAGGAGCACTAGAAGTGGTTCCTGGTGCTTGAGAACTGAGGGTTACAGTGTTCTCATGTGAGCGAGGGCAGTGGTGGGGATGGTAGCTGTTGTGGCCTCTGTGGGATTCAGGATAACCATGGTGGCAATCA
The DNA here is from genome assembly GCF_000147115.1 of Myotis lucifugus. Classification (NCBI taxonomy): domain Eukaryota; kingdom Metazoa; phylum Chordata; class Mammalia; order Chiroptera; family Vespertilionidae; genus Myotis; species Myotis lucifugus. The sequence goes on from NW_005871497.1 coordinate 52,038, forward strand.
GGAGTTCCAGGAGATGGTCCAAATTTTCCCAAGTAGTTTAGTAATTTCTTAAGAAGTTTTTCTTTAGATAAATTAAAATGCTCTTCGGAACTTTCACTAGACTTGTGAGAGAGAATACAGAACACTTGTTTTCATACAGATGAGATGCATAAACTAGCCTGAAATCAGGCTTTAACTATGTTTCTATATTATCACTGAAATCTTTGTAAATATTCCAACTTCATTCCATAAGTAATTTAAAGGGTGTACCCACCAAGAAAAGGGTTTTGAATTGTGACATTTAGTGAAATATGAACTAAGCTTTTCTCTGCTCTTCTCAAAGGCTAATCATTTTATTATAGACTAGAGGCCCAGTGCACAAAAATTTGTGCACTCGGGGGGGAGGAGGGGGGTCTCTCAGCCCGGCCTGTGCCCTCTCGCAGTCTGGGACTCCTCGGGAGATAACAACCTGCTGGCTTAGGCCTGCTCCCAGGTGGCAGAGGGCTGGCCCGATCCCTAGGTACAGCCCCTGGTTGGGCTCAGAGCAGGACCGATTGGGGAGTTGGGGCGCCACCCCCTGTCATGCACAGAACAGGGCAGATCGGGAGGTTGCGATGCCACCCCTAGTCACGCTCAGGGTAGGGCCGATTGGGGGGTTGGGGCACCGCCCTCTGTCACACTCAAGGCAGGGTCAATGGGGAGGTTGCGGCGCCACCCCGTCACGCACAGAGCAGGGCACATCAGGGGGGTTGGGGCTCCGTACCCTGTCACGCACAGAGCAGGGTGGATAGGGAGGTTGTGGCCCCGCCCCCTGTCACACACAGAGCCGCAGGGCAATCAGGGGGTTTGGTCGCTGCCCCCTGTCACGCTGATCCCGGTGCCGGGAGGCATATTACCCTTTTACTATATAGGATAGAGGCCTGGTACACGGGTGGGGGCTGGCTGGTTTGCCCTGAAGGGTGTCCTGGATCAGGGTGGGGGTCCCCACTGGGGTGCCTGGCCAGCCTGGATGAGGGGATGATGGCTGTTTGCAGCTGGTCACACCCCCTTCACGGTGGGGTCCCCACTGGGGTGCCTGGCCAGTCTGGATGAGGGGATGATGGCTGTTTGCAGCTGGTTACACCCCCTTCAGGGTGGGGGTCCCCACTGGGGTGCCTGGCTAGTCTGGGTGAGGGGCTGAGGGCCGTTTTCAGGCTGGTGGGTGACTGAAGCTCCCAACCTGTCCTTTTTTTCTTTTTTTTTTTATTCTGGGCCAGCTTTAGCTCTGAGGCTTGGCTCCAGCTCTGAGGCTTCGGCTGCTGAAAGCAGGTATCTGGTTTGTTTGGGTTCTATAATCGAAACACTGTTTCAACTCCAGCTCTGAGATCCTGGCTGGCTGAAATCAGGTTTCTGGGGTTTTGTTTAGCTTCTATATTTGTAACAATGTTTCAAACTGTAAGCTCAGAGGCCGGCAGCTGCAGGCGGGGAACGTTGGCTTCCTCCGTCACTGGAGCAAGCAAGCCTCCTGTTAGCTTCAAGCTGCCTGGCTGACAGCCGCCATCTTGGCTGGCAGTTAATTTGCATATCACCCTGATTAGCCAATGGGAAGCATAGCGGACGTACGGCTAATTACCATGTTTCTCTATTATTAGATAGGATTTTCCCAAAATGTGTCCTATAAATGCATGGTATTAAAACAAATTAGTAGTCAAATAACTATGGAAACATGTGTAGGTAAAGTAAACATTTCTTTACTCCAGCACTTATTGGATGATATGCAATATTTCCCATACTTTGCCAAGGAAGTGTTATTTATTTATTTATTTATCTATCTATCTATCTATCTATCTATCTATCTATCTAGCATTTCTCCATACAAGAGTTTCAGTGTTTCACAGAGAACTTTTGGCGATATGCTGTTCTAATTTCTAACCTGGAAAAAAGCATAATGCATTTTACTACTCTCAATAAAGAGAATAAAAGGAGACTGTAGAAGTTAGGCATTGTTCTCTTTTCATAGTCCCCCTAAATATGAGATTGACAGACCATTCCATGAATCCATGTGGCTGACTCATTTGCACAGAATCATAGATGCTAAAAGATAGAAGTGCCCTAGATTAGTAGTGCATTTTAGCAATGCCATTGACAATTTCAATTTGCTTTAGTTACTTGGACTTTTAACATGACATTCCATTAGAATGTCCATTTAAACCCTGGTCTTTTAATTTGTCTTCACTGGCAGAAGTTAATCCTGGGATTTTAAATAGGATATTCCTCCTGCCTTTTCATAGAACAGTAGTTATAAAATTGAGAAGTTCTAGAAAGAGTCAGATACTTGACTTTAAAATGAAGCAGAAATAATTTGCCAAAATTGTCATAAACTTTAAGGTTGTTTAGAATTATTCTTTTTTCTAAATATCAGCACAATTTGGGTTACTACACCTAGACAATGTCTATTCCATTGTATTAGAAGTAAAATAATGGTAGAGTAATAACAACAATAACAACAGAAAGAAGCAGGATAACTTATTGTTTGTTTTTTAAGGATTCATTTGAGTACTTGTCTTGGACCGGAAAAAGAAAGAGCAGGGGTATATAACAGGATGACGTGACAAATATTTTCAGGTAACACATCCTATTCTACTTCCATTGTGAAATGGAGTAAGGGTTATGACAATTAGAAATGTCAGAGAGTGGAAACAGAGATTTGTAATTTTGAAAAGTCTAGATGCTTCTGAATTTTGAGAAAATAAACTAATTTTAACATCTTGTGGGATCATAGGAAATGTTCCTTATTAAAAAGCCATTAATCCTATATAATAAAAGGCTAATATGAAAATTGTCCCTTTGGGAGTTTGACCACTTGCTATGATATGTGCTGACCACTAGGGGGCAGCGCAGAATGAAGGAACCCTGGCTGGCAGCTGGCAGCTGGGGGGAAGGAAGGCCCCGATCAGCCCTGATCACTGGCCAGGCCTAGGGACCCTACCCGTGCATAAATTTTATGCACTGGACCTCTAGTATTTATAAAAAGAAAGACATTTACATTGAATAGATGTAGACCATTTTTTTGGAACTGAAGGCTGGGTAAACTTTGCTTTTTATGTGCTAAACTGTCCTACTCCCATTGCAGATCAATACATATCTAAGAGGCCAGCAACTGAAGGCAAGGCTTTGGTGCTAACAGAACTATTCCCATTGGGTGACTCTGGCTCTCTCATTTTCTTAGGTCAGGAATAAAAACAAGTAAAATACAGATATTGTACCTTATCAACTTTTGAGACATAAATGACTTATGATTATAAATGAAAATGCAAAAAGATAATCAGAAATATAGATAAAACTTACTTCTTTGTGGAATTTTCTCTTATGTGGAGCAGCTGACTAAAATGAGAGGAAGAATTCATATATGTTACAAAATTATAAATTACATGTTACAATGATTATAAATTATTTATGAGGATAAAATGTGGTTGGGTTAGGGTGAATGGAATTGAATACAATTTTAGAATTGTGAGTGTCTTAATAAAATGGGTGTGACCTATCAGTTTAAAGTGTGCACAGTACACGATATAAGGACAATCAGTTTTTTTCTGGAGATGTTTAAGCAGAAGGGTTTCTCTCCCTTCTCATTCTTACGGGTGTGTTGAACTAGTTTGCAGTTTCCTGGTAGTGCTAGATTTGGCTTCTCATATCATACTAACTACTATTTATTCAGGTGCCAACCCTGGAGATCATTTGGAACCAACTGCGTTATGAATTGGTGTAAGGAAAAAGCAGACTGCCTTTTGTGGGAGAGAAACATGAGTGATCCGAAGAGCTCTAGAATAGGGATTTTCATTGGATGAAAATCCTCCTTACTACATTTTAGCATGAGATAACGGGGGAAGAGGCAGTTCTCACAGTTAGCAGAGCCCTTAAGACATTGCCAGTTCACCAAATAATGATGGATTATGTTTACAGCAATGAGCCTTAGACAATATAATTTATCCTTTAGATAATATAATTTAGGTGCAGGTGGTAGGCAAACAAATCTAAAAATGTTAGAGGATACCAAACATATGCTCTTCATGGGAAATTATATATCATATCTAGAATTTCTGAATTTATTTTATCTATGTTAAATCCTTTATATGGTTTCAAGTTTATTTTATAGTGTTCCTTATAATCAACTTTCTTCACAATGTCTTTCTTTTGGGGAATATAAAGAAATACTATAGCAGAGGTATTACTCAGAACATACAATTTCAAATCATGACATTATAATGTCCTAATTATAAATGTTTGGAATTCTAGAAACTATAAATATGTGGAAAGAAATAAAAGAAAATTATTGATTGCATCCCAAGGTCGACAAAAGATCATGAGAAAGTTAAATTAAGGTCTTTGGCAAAAATAAAACAATGTGTGTGCAGTATAAACCTACATTAACATAAAACAATAAATTAATTTTACACTTTATGATTAAGAACTAAATAAGAAAATAAACATATGTAGGATAGCTAATATTTACCAAGAAGCAGGTAGTGAAAGTCGAGATGATTGCAATCAAAACCAGAGCCTTCATCTTGTCTTAGGGTCTTCTAGAAGTAGGCAACAGAGGGTGCTTCATGGTGGTGGGAAAATAAAAGCAGTATCATTTTGTATTTGATGAATTTTAACCAAAGGAGAAACATTATAATAAAATATATGAATACTGATAATCATGAAGACTATCATGAAATTTTTCTTTTCAAAAATTTGAAAAAAATTTCAAATTTCGACATAGTCTTCATGTGTAATAATAAGAAAGTTTAATACCACATTGTATGTCAATTATCCAAATAGATAAGGACAGAAAAACATAAGCAAAAATTAAAATGTCTGATATGATTATTTATGTGTGGATTTTCTGTTATTAACATTTTCATGGCTCTTTCTATGGGAGCCACCAGGTAGAGGAGCGTGGCCTTCTCTCCACACCATGGCGTGTGTTCATCCACTGACATCAGTGTACTCTGAAAGGGGGAATCATTTTGCCTGTTGTGTTTAAGGCTCCCATTCAACCGGATATTGTGAACTTTGTTCATGCCAACTTGTGCAAAAACACTAGACAGCCCTATGCTGTCAGTGAATTGGCAGGTCATCAAACCAGTGCCGAGTCTTGGGCTGCTGGCAGTACTGTGAGCTCAAATTCTCAGAGTTTGAGGTGGTGGCACTCCTCATTCTGGCCAGGGTACTTTTGGAAGTATGTGTTGTGGGAGGCACACATTTACATCAACCAAAACCTGGTGCCATTGGCACCGCAGTGTGAACAACACACAGAAGTGACCTGCCATCGGCTCTGCCCTGGCTGCCTCGGCCTTCCCTGCACTGTTCACGTCTAAAGATCATCATCACATTGAGGAAGTTCCCGAATGTCTTTTGATGGTTGAAGCTAAAGTTGAAGGTTATAAGAAAACCAAGGAGGCCGTTTTTGCTTCTTAAGAAACTTAAGGCCTGGAATGGGAATGGTATCAACAAGGTCTATGCTTCTCAGCGAATGAGAACTGGCAAAGGCAAAACAAGAAACTGTCATCATATCCAGTACAAGGGACCTTGTGTCATCTTTAATGAGGACAATGGTATTATCAAAGCCTTCAGAACATCCCTGGAAATACTTGGCTTAATGTAAGCAAAATGAACATTTTGAAACTTGTTCCTGGTGGGTTGTGGGCTGTATCTGAAAGTGCTTTCCATAAGTTGGATAATTTCTATGGCAGTTGGCAGAAAGCTGCCTCCCTCACGAGTAACTCCAACCTTCCCATGCACAGGTGCTCAGTACAGACCATAGCAGAATCTTAAAAAGCCCAGAGATCCAAAGAGTCCTCAAGCACCACACAAGAAGATTCTTCACAGAGTCTTGAAGAAGAATCCACTGGAAAACCCAAGAATCATGTTGAAACTAAACCCATATGCAAAGACCATGCATTGCAACACTATTCTTCGCCAGGCCTAGAACCACAAGCTCCAGGAAGATAAAGCAGCAGCAGCGGTAGAAGCCAAATCAGATGAGAAGGGGTTCCAGGCAAGAAGCCTATGGTCGTGAAGGAAGGCAAGGAGGCTGTTGGCCTTACAAAGCAGAAGCTGTTGGTGGGAAAAGGCTGTAGCTTATTAAGAAACCAGCCGCTGAGAAGCCCGCAGAAATGAAACCACCGCAGAAGAAAAAAGCCTGTGGCATAAACTTGTTTGTTTATTCCATAAAGATCAATCACTTTGGAGAAATAATTTTTAATAAAAAGCCGATCAAAGGTAGTGAGAAACATTAATAAAAACTTTTTTTGTGGTGTTTTTGTTGATTTAATAATTTAAACATATGAACACTAGGCAGAAACTTTTAAACATGAAGTTACAACTTAAAATGTGTATAGTTAGAAATATGAATTATTTTATTGATCTTGTCATCAGTATTATTTTCATTGTTTATGAGTAACTTTTAGAAATTTAACATTTCTGCTCAACTCTTTTGATATGATCATTATTGCTGGATTCTTTTACCCAAAGGAAATGAAAGAAAGAAACAAACAAAAAAACACACAAAAAACCAAACCAAACCAAACCAAACCAAACCAAACCAAACCAAACCAAACCAAACCGAAGTCTCCTTAATTGCAGTTACTATACAATTATTTTTTCTTTTTTAAAAAAATATATTTTATTGATTTCAGAGAGGAAGGGAGAGGGAGAGAGAGATAGAAACATCAATGATGACAGAGAATCATTGATTGGCTGCCTCCTGGACACCCCCGACTGTGGATCAAGCCCACAACCTGGGCATGTGCCCTTGACTGGAATCAAACCCAGGACCTTTCAGTCCGCAGGCTGATGCTTTATCTACTGAGGCACACCAGCTAGGGCTATTTTTTTCTTCATTATTTTGCAAGAAAAGTAGCTAAGTAGTGGAATCAATAACTAATTATTTATGCTTATAAAATCTCAACTTCAAATGTACTGCTTTTCCAATCTTTAAGTTGCAATATAAAAACATGATAGCCACAACATAATTGATGGAAAATGAATATGTTTTAACAATGACTTTATTCAGTAGGACATCTTGTGATTTTAAGAGAAGAAACACTATATCAATAATAATAGAGTTGAATTTCATTTAGTGGTCAAACTCTGATCACATTACTTAACCTATCTAAGGCCCATTTTTCTAAATGTAACATTAAGTGATTATTTGATGAAATGGTCACATCGCAATACTTGAAGAATAAGAATAGAAAACCAAATTGATAAGTGTACCTCCATCATGTGGAATGGTCACAATCTCAAGCAAAATATAAAACACACTCAGATATTTATATGTCCTTCCCTTTGTAATAAAATAGACAAATTAAATGGAAACATTGATTAATTAAAAAATCAGGCCCAATGATTTCTTGTATAATTTAGTACAACAGATGTTTCTGCTACTGAAAACATTTTCATTTTTATTACAAAACTAAAATATTGATTTATATCTAAAAGATTTACCTTAAAGCTATTTGGTATTCTAGAGTATAAGCTATTTTTATTACTATAATTTCTAAAAGTATTAACCATTTACTAATAAAAGTGGATAAAGGTCATAGGTTGATGACTTTGTTAAATATTTCCATTTTTTAAAAATGTATGCTATTTCCTTTCAAATGCATTGTCTATGAGAAGTCTGTGGAAAACAGAGTTTGAGATCTCATAATAATTATACTGATTAGAAACTGGATTTAATCAAAGGCTAAAGAAATTTTAAGTCTTTGAAATTTTAAAAATGGTACCGTAATAAGGGATCCTCTCTCTGCTTATCCAGAAGTGTCAGCCTTGCCTCAGCTTCTGAAGCCTGGAAGAGTGCAGGTGATTCATGCCTTATAAAGGATTTCCCCCCTCTCCTTTATCCGATTTTGTTCCTATTGTTAAGCAAAATATTATTATTATTTTAGCATTTGCTTCTGAGCTAATTCAATTATTTCCTGAAGCAAACAAGGTGTGGTATAATCTTCAAAAGGTGACATTGTCCTTTCATTTTTCTCAGAAACATCATGGCTAATTATCTGTGCATCAGAAAAATAGAAGGCGTATTACTTAACATTTGACTCACTTGAACATTTACTAACAAAGCGATAATTAGTGAAGCTGACTACAAACTCTAGGTCTAATGAACATTTTCAGAATTAAGACTGTTGTTTATAATATTTGTCTTGCTAGTAGTGCAAATGTTGAAGAATCTAAGCTGGCAGAGAGTATTTGAAGATGGTAGAGTCTTTTGTGTTCAATTTTAGCTTTTAAGGTAAAATACTTCATTCCTAAACATCAGATTTTAGAGATTAGAAAATGAGCTCAATTTAAACATCAGTAGTTGGAAGGCAGCTACAAATGTTACATTCTTTCTTGAATTTTCAAAACAAAAATAAGAAAAAGATGACTAATGAGCCATTTTGATATCTCCTTAATATGCTGCTACCACTAGACAAATAATAATTCTTTAAATAAATTGTAAAAGAAGGGCTGTTGTGCACCACAATAATTATCTTGGTCACAAGAAATGTTCTAGTTATTGAACTATACAAAGTGTGAACATTGTAGTAGTTTGACATTTGCTTTGATGTCAAAGTTATACTTTTCATAAAATTTTATCACCAGAAAGATGGGAAAACATTATGTATTTACACATAGTTAATTGGATTTGTGATGCTTTTCTTTCAACTTAGGTGCTGACTATGGTGTATCTTGGCATTGCTTTACCTGGTGATGAATTGAAGATCAGATGAGATTCTCTAGATTTTTTTATCCTGAAGGTGAATTTAAGGGCACTGGACACAGTGTCTCCTTGGTTATTGTTTTTTCAATTTGTTCATATATATTTTAAAACAATTTTTTTAGGAGAACAACCTAAAATCTAGATCAAGATGCAGGCCTCGATATGTGTGCTTTTACATACAAAGTGATTTTGTACATGAAGAAATAGACTTGAATAAATAAGTAATTAGCTCATAGTTTCAAGAGCCAGCATTTTAACCCAAATTTATCTTCAGTTTTTCATTTCCATTGGACCAAGACATTTTAAAGTTTGTTTAATTTATGTTAACAGAATTTTTTATTATTATAGCGAGTAAGGCAAACTCTATCTTAGGCAGTTTTGCATCCGTATCAACTAGATTTCCTGGCATAAACATAGGCAATAAATGATGCTTTTGACCAGGTGAATATATATAAGCTTCCTTTCCTTTTCTGACTTTGTTGTAAATGATATCTAATCCAACAATTCTATAGAATGAGAGAAAATGTGAGAATTACAACCACAAGATGCTTGCTCTCATTAGAGAGGCAGCCAACTTAACTAGGAACAACTACAAATTGGGACTAATATTTGAACTTTCAAATTTTTACATAAAATTTTCATGTCAAGGAGGTTACGTAGTTGAACTTGTGCTTATTTTATTATCATTCTAGTTAATATAAATATAATACACTGATAGTATGGGAATATATTGATAATCATTCCAATTGGTTCCTGCTGTGATTTCTTGTCTGCCTCTTGCTTTCTGTACCTTCTCAATACAACTTTTACTTTTTCATCAAAATAATCTTTCTAAACCACAATTAATATTTACCTCTTGCCTATAACTTTTGATGCCGATCATTGTTTACATCTGCATTTCCCAAACCATGTTACACAGAGCATTAGTACCTAGAGTTCCTGGAGCTCCATGAACACTTCATGTACATATTCTCATTTAAATATTCCAGAAAATTTATTTCAATATTTTATCAATGTACTTTACCATAAAACTCCTTTTAGCTCTTACAAAACAAAACAAAACAAAAATGAACAAACATAGAAACAAACAAAAAACCATGTTAATTCCAGTGAAACTGGCTCAGGAAATATGAACTGTTATGTGAAATTTTAACCCAAATTGCTACACATGATGTTATAGTTAATTTTTTGAGTTAATGTGGCTAGGTTAGGGTACCTAGCTGTTTGGTCAAACACTAGTTTGGATGTTGCTGTGAGGTATTTTATAGATGTGATTAACATTTGCAATCAGTTGACTTTAAGTAAAGCAGATTAGTTTTCATTATGTGGATGGGATTCATCTAATCAGTTGAAGGCCTTAAGAACAAAGACTGAGATTTTCTAAAAAAGAGGAATTCTGCCTTGAGACTAAAGCATAGAAACCCTGTCTAAGTTTCTTGCCCTGTGGATTTTGTACTCAAGACTATAATATTAACTTTTATCTGAATTTATAGCCTACCAGCCAACTTGGGGTATGGATGTTGAATTTGCAGTCTCCACAAGTATATAAGCCAATTTTTGTTGTTAATCCTCACCTGAGGATATTTTTCCATTGATTTTTAGGGAGAGTGGAAGAGAGAGGGAAAGACAGAGAGAAACATCAATGTGAGAGAAACACATCAATTGGTTGCCTCCTGCAGGAGCCCTGACCAGGCTTGGGCTAGGTAGGATCCTGCAACCAAAATATGTGCCCTTGATGGGAATTGAACCCAGGACCCTTTGGTCCACAGGCCAATGCTCTATCCACTGAGCAAAACTGGGTAGGGCTATAAGGCAATTTCTTTTTTTTTCCAGTATTTTTAATTTCAAGAAAAATGATTTTAAATATAATAATGTTACATGCAATAAACCTTAATATTTCAAGAAAACAATCAAATATAATAATGTTACATGCAACAAACATTAATTTCTCAAGAAAACAGATTTCAAATATGATAATGTTACATGCAATAAACACCAATTATTCAAGGAAAATGATCTTACATATAATAATATTACATGCAATAAACATTAATATTTCAAGAACAAAAGGGTTTTAAGTATAATAATATTACCCAAACTGTACTAATGTAGTATGATGTCACAAAAGTTGTAGGAAATATTAAAAATCTGAAAATGACAGGATTACTTCTATTATATTCTAGAGTGTTTTTCCTTCCTCTGGTTCTATTTTTGTTCATCAATTTATGTTGTTCATTATATTCCACAAATGAGTGAGATCGTATGATATTTATCTTTCTCTGACTTAGTTGTTTTGCTTAGCATGATGCTTTTAAAATCTATTTTGTCAGATATGAGTATTGCTACTCAGCTTTTTTTTTCTTTTCCTTTTGCATGGAAATTTTTTTTCATCCCTTCAGTTTCATCCTGTGTGCCAATTTCTTAAAAGAAATCTTCCCCCCTCTCTCTAATATTATCTATCTATCTATCTATCATCTATCTATCTATCATCTATCTATCAATCATCTATCTACCTATCTATAGCTATCATCTATCTGTATCATCATTTCTCCCACCCCCCTCTAGAGAACTCTAATATACACGGTCTGGCCCAATTTGATTACTTTTGCTTTTGTAAGGTTATAATGTCTCAATTTGATATATTTGTTACTATTCTCTCTCAGATCTATTGTGCTCTAACCTTACTTCAATATTATTGAGCACACTAAATACTTTTATGTTCTGGATCTTTGCCCCTGCTCCTCCCTCTGCTTAAAACCAGTTATCCCATTCTTGTTCTGGTAAACTCATACTCATTTCTGAGTATCCATTTTATACCATCCTTCCTCAGAGAGCATTCATAGCCTAGTAAATAAAATGATTATTCAGTTTCATTTATTCATACATCTAACATGCTTATTGAGTATCAACTATGTTCAAAACGCTCAAGATTGAGCAGTGGACAAGAAGGTTATGATCCCTTCCCTTTAGAATGGAGTGATTAGCTATGTTACTCAGGACAGCCAATTTCATTCCTGTTATTTAGGAGTTATTATTTATAGTGGCTCCTTTCAGTTTCAAAAGTGTTCTGGTTTTGATGATAAATTATGTGATCTTATTAATTATGCAAACATAAAATATAGTAGGGAAGATAAATATTAAACAGATGTTATGGGTTGAATTATGTCTTTTCCCTCACCACCAAATATATCAGAGTCCTAACTCCCAGAACTTGTGGATGTGACCTTATTCAAATATGGGGGTCTTTGCAGATGTACCCAAGTTAAGAAGTCATACTGGATTAAGGGGGGCTAATCCAATGACTGGTGTCCTTATAAATTGAGATAAATTTGCATACAGAGACACACACAAAAAACACCTTGTGGTGAGGGAGGCGGAGATTGTAGTGATGAGTCTATAAGCCAAAGAATGTCAAGGATTGCCAGGAACCACTAGAAGGTAGGAAGGAGCAAGGAAAGATCCTGTCCTCAACTTTCAGAGAGCATATGGCCCTTTTGACACCTTAATTTCAGATTTATAGCTTTCAGAATTTTAAGATAACTTATTTATATTTTTTAAGCCATCTAGTTTGCAGTAAATTGTTAACTCAGCCCTAGGAAGTTAATACAAAAGACAATTTTAAAAAATTACCAGTGGCCCTGTGCACAAAATTTGTGCACGGAGGGGGGGGGAGTGTCCCTCAGCCCAGCCTGCACCCTCTCCACTCTGCCCCTAACCTCTCTGCCTGCTGGCCTGCTTGTC
>NW_005871497.1:64594-136557 GCF_000147115.1 Myotis lucifugus
CCCCCCCCCCCCCGCTGCCCTGATCACCTCCAACTGACCCCAATTTGATGGCCTGCTCGCCCCCAACTGGCCTCCCTGCTGGTCTGCTTACTCCCAAGTCCCTGCCCCCCATCAGCCTGATCACCCACAACTGCACTCCCCTCTTGGCCTCTAACCGTCTCTACCTCGGCCCTGGCATCATGACTTTGTCCAGAAGAATGTCTGGAAGGTCTCCCAGTCTAATTAGCATGTTACCCTTTTATTAGATAGATGGGTGTTACATAAAGCAAGATATTGTGTACCATGGGGCATTGTGATGGGAGAGACAATACAGGGGACTGCATGGTTGAAGGAAGTGACATTTAGGGGAATGACTCAGGGAGAGTATAGTATGGTTTTAAATAATACTCTATCTTGATTTTTCTGCTCAAATACTCAATTGTTAAAGCAAGATTAATTAAGCAACTCATCCCATGGTTTTGAAGTTCACTTTACCATGTAACTAAATTTTTGTTAAAATGTGTTTCTATGTTTTAACATACTACCATAATTATTCTAGTTTATAGTCTACCCCATGGTGTAAATCCTTATCATTCCCAACTACTCCCATATCCCATATGTGCATACCATTTACTATTCACCCAGTATTTTTTCTTTTGCCTTTTTTTATATACAATAAAATTATGAGTCTCTATAGACTAATTCTATTCTTGGTATCCTGAATTAAGTTATTCTTTCAACAAATAGTTGATTTTACTTACATCCCTCCTAACTTGAGAATCCTGTATTAGAATATCAAACACACCTACACACAGTAAATCAGTTGCTGTCAAGATTTATTGAAGAATCAGCAAAGTGAAAACAGACTTTCAAAAGTCTGTGTCAGGAAAGCATGAAGATATATGTCCTTGAATTGCTAAACAAAGCATAAGAAGAGTGTGATATCAGTGCTTAAGACCTGAAAAAAATTGACAAAAATTCAGGAAAGACATTTTAAAGAAAGAAAATTAAATTGATTCATACCTTTACATATAATTTTGTTCTTGACAAATGTACATATTTGTAAAATATCATTTTGCCTGACTTTACAATACTTATGTATCTTACATGTGGGCACAAAATAATTACTGAAGAGCCTCAGTTCTTAGATGAGTGAGGATTGCAGTTATATTTTTTAAAAGGTGAGAATCATTAGTTGCACACTAATGAAAAATATGTTTAGAATAGGCATTTTAGATCTTTTAATATTACTCTCTTTATATCTTTAACTCACAGTAAATTATTCAATTAAGGATTAACTAAAATGACATAAATCATTAAATGTAGCAGAAAGTGAGCTTTCTATATTGCTCTCTTAATATCTCTGACTATTGGATAACTTAGTCAAACTTTGTGATATGAGGGGAACTCTGGTACTGTTAAGTTTTGTAAGTTTCCATAAACATATTCTGCTGCATGATCTCTATCCCTAAGCATCTACATTTTCTAAGTCCAATACTTGCCTTAAATGCCCACATTCTTTTTTTATTACTTTTTTGCTTGTTGGATGCACTTCTTATATATTAAAACTGAATGTCTAGGCTATTACACAATTAGACATGGCACCTCTTATGTTGTTTTCAAATCAGGAACTCATCTGGCTCTTCTTTCAGTAGTTTAAAGACACCCATTTCAGTTGTAAAAGTGTCTTCCTTTTGGCTTGGATTATCTAGATCAGGGGTAGTTTGGGAAAAGGCCTCAGTAGCCTCAGTTACAGATTCCACTCTGTGATTTTCAGACAAATCTTCCTTCATTGTAGGAGCTGAATCTTCCAAGAGGTTCATAGGTATTGGTTTAGGAACAACGAAGTCATATCTGGATTCAATAGCAGTAAGCAAAACAGGATGGTTGTCTGCTTCACTGGCAAGTTCTCTCTCCATCCAAACATCAACTCCATCCGTAGACTCTTCAACAGGTAACAGAATATCTTCTGGATTATCTTTGTCTCTTTTGGCAGTGGTAGTAAATTCAAACACAGTGATGAACTTTTCCTCATCAGATTCAGTTAGTTTAGACACAGAATTGGGGTCATCTTCTGGGAGAATTAAGTCAATTTTAGTTATTTTCTCTTCTGTAAAGGTAGTTATGTCTGGAATAGTAGTGAAGTTTTTTTCAGCAGTTGGAGCGATTTCAGTCTCAGGAATAGAAGAGTCAGTCATCTGGACAACCTCATCAGCAGTGACATCGGATTTAACTGAGGAACTATAATTGTGGACATCAAGTTCTCCCTTAGCTGGAAGGACAGGGATGTCAGTAACACTGGAAGTGCTTTTCTTTACTGAGGCGGAGACTTCAGAAGTTATTATTGGGACATCTTTATCTCCTGGATCAATGGTATCCAAGAGAATATCTTCTTTTGCCATGCTAGTGGAAAAATCTGTTAAAGAAACAGAAGTGACTGGTGATGAGATATTACCAATTTTCACTGGAATGACATTTTCAGTAGTAGAGTCATTAGCCATGGAGCTTGTGCTGGTCAGAGTGTTGATTTCTTTTTCCAGATTGGTTGATGACTTAATATAGGACTCCATATTCTCTTCTGAATTTAGTCTTATCTTTGGTGATGGAAGCCTACTGTTTGCAATTGTTGAAAAATCACATTCCAGTATATAGTCACTTACTGAAGTAATGTGGTCTCCTTCTGAAGTAATAGGTGTTTCTGATCTAGGTATAGTGTCAGTCCCCAAGAGAATGGTTGCTTCAGTTATTGTCTTACTGCTTTCTGTTGGAGGATGAGAATAAATTTTTGGCGAATCATCTTCAGCCATGGGACAAATGGCACCATGCACACTCACAGGTCTTTCTCTGAGCCCAGTGGTATCCCTAGGCAGGAGAGTGGTATTCATTATAGTGACTGAAGCATTGGTCATCATGGTGATTGTTGCATCAACCACAGGGCCAGTGGCTCTGGCTTCCCTTGGAGGTTGTTTTTATGCCCTGATTGGGCACCTAGTATTGATATTATATAAAAAGGTTATAGAATCTTCCCTGATTATGGAATCCACATTCACAGTCCAATATTTCAATAGCAAGGAACTCACAGTTTCCATGTTAGCAGGGGTGTGCCTTCTAATATGGAGTTAGTGTCACTTGAAACAGACACAGCAGAGTCTGCCAGGTACTTTATGGGCTTAGCATCAAATGGGGGAAACTCTGGGAGCCACAAGATTATCAGCAGGAGCTTCAAGTTGCCTTTCTTTCAAGTAAGTAATAGGGTCTTTTGAGGTGAAGCATCTTCTCTTGTGATTCATGTATTTAAATGTCTAAAAAATTAATGGCAGTTTGGCAGTGAATGAAGCTGCAGAGGTAATTAGGTAGTTAGAGTTCTGCTTCTTCAGAGAGGGAATTCCCATGTTACCACTCGGCATAATAAAAAATACGTGTTTTTTTCTTTGTTGTAATTCTGACTTTTTCTTGAATTAACACGAATAACAGTGAGAATGTCAGGTTTTGTAGTTTTAATTTCTTTAGGAATGTTTTCCTTTAGAGAATGTTATTTCAACCCCCAAGAGTTTTCTGGTAAGAAGTATGTCAAAAATCACCCAGAAACAGATCAGGGTGTGGAATAAGTATATTGGCCGTGTCCTGCGGACTCAAGGGTCCTGGGTTCGATTCCGGTCAAGGGCATGTACCTTGGTTGCGGGCACA
This sequence comes from Myotis lucifugus, assembly GCF_000147115.1. Taxonomy (NCBI): domain Eukaryota; kingdom Metazoa; phylum Chordata; class Mammalia; order Chiroptera; family Vespertilionidae; genus Myotis; species Myotis lucifugus. Next base: position 68,261 of record NW_005871497.1, read on the forward strand.
TCCCCAGTTGGGGGGTGTGCAGGAGGCAGCTGATCAATGTTTCTCTCTCGTTGATGTTTCTGGCTCTCCGTCCCTCTCCCTTCCTCTCTGTAAAAAATCAATAAAATATATTTAAAAAAAAAAAAAGTATATTGGCCGTGGGCGTTGTATCCTGGATTTCAGAGGCAGGGTTTTCTCTAATGATGTTAGTTATATCAGTCATCATTTTGTTTCACTATCAGCCTTAAGGTTTAGCTAATTAGATAAAAGAAGATTGTAGTCGTGTTATTTTTCCTCCAGTGTGATTATTAGAAAGGATTTTCAGACTTGGACACAACTAAATCTGAAAAACAACAGCAGCAGCAGCCAGAGAAGTGGATTCCATCTCAAAGGAAAATGCTTATTCTTCTTAGACATGAACTCAGCCTCAAAAGGTACAGTGTCTTCCCTTAGTTATTGGTCACCTATCATGATATTACCACTCTCTGTAGTAATATTAGATGATTTCAAGATAAATATTTTTAATTTTAAAGATATGGGCAGCTTCTCCAGAAATGTTTTTGCTTCAAGGGGCTGTCACTATTGAGGGCTCCAATGTCTTTGTTGACACATGGAATGATGACAGCATCAGGGACAGGGAAAGAAATCTCAAGTTAATGATAAGCACAGGTTCTTTATTTTTAAGTTGAAATACTGTCAGTTCTAGTGGCAGTAAAGAAAGTAATGGCATTATTTGGGTTGACTAACGTAAGGGCAAGTTTTTTAACTTCTATTTTTTTCTCATCATCTAATGTTTGTACATCTTAATTCAGGGTAAGCCATGATATAAAAAGAAGACTTGGTATCCTTTAGGGAGAATATACTTTTGTGTACAAAAGGGTGAAAAAGATAGAGGTGTTAGCTGTATAGCTCCAGGAAGTTATCTGTGAGCACTTGGTATTTATGTTGAATAGAGTTAGAAAAGAAACAAAATATCCACCTTTTGAACATTTAATTCCCAGTTAGAAATGTCAGTTGAAATGGTGATATCATCTTCAAAGGTACTAATTTTTCAAATAGTCTTTAATTTCAGAGATTACTTTTGTGGTCACACCAACTCTGCTTATACTAATAGAGCCATGAGGTAGAATCACACTTATTGTAGCAAAATGAGGCATTTCTCTCTAATGGAGAATGTTATTACCATTACCTATGTTTATTAAATCATTGACTTAATAAAGGATGCTTTAAATTGAGAGTGTTTTCCGTCAAAGAGCAGAAACATTTGATGAAAATCCTGATGGGACTGCTGGAATTTTAGCAATGTTCAAGATAGAACTGGAGCCATCTGCTCTAGGAAATATAGTATACTCACATTTGACCACTAGATCAATGCCATAAAAGCTATCAAAGCTATCATCTGACTTAAGGACAGATGATCAGATTAATTTTGAATGAAATGATGAGTTTCATGTTATCTGAATAGTAGTTTCTTTCATTGTTGTTATGTACAATTTTAAAAGAATCAACTGAGAAGTGTTGTATCCTATGGAAACTAGAATTCCTATTTTAGAGTTTATATGCTAACTTTTGAATTTTGTAATTTATTGGAGAAAACAGTTATTAACCTTCATTAAAGTGGTTATAATTGTTACTGGAATGTAGTTGTTAAGGAAGTTTCATGTTCAATATCTTCATTCACAAAATAATTCCCACCTTCAGAAACAACAAAGGAAGAGAATCAATCAATTACATTTTGAGAGTTGGTTCTACCAACATTTTGTCCTCTTCCCTTCAGTGATTGGGATCTTGGGTACATGAGTAAGGAAATTGTAGTGGAAGGATGTGTTGGCCTTTGGGGTCAGTACTCCTTTGTTTTTAGGGAAGATGGCATTTATAGTATGGTCAGTCATGACCCTCATATCTGCTTTGTTGTTGGTAGGCTCCTCAGGGATATCATTTGGAGTAATTATTTCTATCTGTAACTGAGGGATACTAGCATAAAGAAAGTGTTTTTCTTCAATCTCCTTGTTAGATTATGGTACAAAATAAACTTCTTGAAACCTAGGAAATATTTTTTCTATCTCAACAATGGGTTCATGTGTAGCGCTTATGCTTTCTGAAGTTTGAAATTCCTATCTGTTGCTCTAAGATTGGCTACATTAAATTCCAACCGAGAATTTCCTTCTACTGCAAAAATGATCTCTATGTAAGATGAAGATTTTTTTCATCATTAGGAATAATGGTAATTACTTCTTTGAGCAAGGTTGAATTTTCAGCCATAAAGTGGCTGAATAGATCCATCTGGGAGGAAATCCTTGTGTATGTGAGAGGTTAAATAAGCTGTTACAAGACACTTTATAATCATTATAGATTGATTTATTATCAGCAATGAAATTTCTATTTACAAGATAAGGCTTTGGGATAACATATTTTGGACAGTTTGGGTAACATTTTCTATATTTTACATTTGTAAGGCAATCCATTTCAAATTCAGTAGCTATGTGTTTTTTTTCTGCAGAAGCTTTGGTTGTTTTCTTTGTGTAATACAAATTTGGTTTATTCATTATAAAAAAGAGTAGAAAACTTTATGGTTCTTTTTTCTGGTTCTAAATATTTTTTTTCAGGTTCTAAATTTTGATTACTAGAGTCATCAATATAAAAAAATTGTTCTTGGTAACAAGAGTAACAGATGTTTTAGGTTTGACATTGCCCATATTGTCTGAAGAGCCAGTGGAATCAGCTCAGAAAATAGTATATATAGACTAAGACACAGGCTTGGATCCTGCTAATATTAACATCGTTGGGTAATACACAATTATACCTTTTATAAGTCTGGGGCTGCAGTTTATTTACTAGGAGCATTAGAAGTTAGGATGAGAGGTTGAAGTAGTTCCAAAGATGTAAGTCTTAGAAACATGACACTCTGATGATGGAAGGCAATAATGGCCAATGTTATTTTTACTCTTAGTGGAGATAGCAGGAGCATTGGGCACATTAGCAGACATCTTTTTCAATGGATAAAGAAAGTAAGTGTGTTGATTGCACTTTCTGTGTTTTCATTCACAGTGGAGACATCATCCCGGGAAAGCTGAGCTAAACAAAAATTACTGCAGGTATACATGTTTCATCTTCAGTAAAATCAGATATACTAAATACAGTAGTGTCTACTCTCTTGAGTGTAAATGTCTTATAAATGGTAGGTGATTTTTTTTCCTGAGGAAATATCACTGTTTATTTAAAGCCCGATTAGTATCCTGCTGTCAACTATGGGTTTTGTGTCTTCAAAAAGGGAAAATTCAATTATTTTATTTCCTAACTTAAGGACTTCAGAGAGAATTTTGTCATCATCACCATTTATGGTGCCTTTCCCCACAGATGTTTTGACAGAAAAGCTAGAAGGAAAATTATTATTGGCATCAAGTAAGAAGTGAGTTGTAGTTTGTGAGTTTGGGTATCGATGTTGGCATCAAAACATTTGAAAGCAATGGCATCAGTGTCAGAGTTCTTGCTTTTATATATCTAAGAATCAAAGCTTGGAAATTTTCTTTAGCTTTAAACTCTGGGGGGTGCTTTTTTAGATACACTGAAGCAGAAACTGTGGTATATGGTGCATGAGACACATGTCTTAGGAATACACTCATTTTTAAAGGGAATTATTTGATCTGTTCTCTAATTCAAAGGCATGCTAACATGAGATATATTCAGAACCACTGTTTTCAGACAAAATAATCATGTGGTCCACAAATACTGGGGTGATTTTACCTGCAGAAAAATTGTCATCCACCCTTTCTGAAATGTCTTCTGTAAAATAAATGCTTTCCTATTCAGCACCTCTCTCTCTCTCTGTTATACCTTTGTGGTCACATATAGTCCCTTTAAAAGTACTTGCCATGTCTTTTTCAGAGGTAATGATAATAGGTGAAATAATAATTTTATCAGATAGAATAATTATTTTCTCAGGTGGAATAATAGTATAATCAATCATTTTTGTGGTATCTTTCCCAATAATTGTAACAGGAACAAGTTCAGAATATTTTGAAGTTCCTGTGGATGTTGTGAAATCAGAAGGAGGAAAATTTGACCTCCATTGTAGACCATATAAACCAGCTGGAATGTTTGCGATGGGCCTTCCTGTATTAGTGACTTCATCATGAGAGGTAGGCCTAGTCACTTTTGGAAGAGTTAATGTGGAATCAGCTAAAAAGATTCCTTTTAAATTGGGAGGTATTTGAGGCCTGAAGGAAGTAGCATCAAATTTAAGAGTGAAATAATTATTCATAATATTGTCACCCTCAGAGAGAGGATTAGACTCAGTTGCTGACAAAAAGATTTTCCTGATAGAGGGGATGAAAACTAATGTATTTGTAAAATGACTTAATTTCAGTTCAGCAGCTGGATCTTCTTGGTCAAAAATATTAGCTATTTTTCTTCTCTTATAGACATTATTTTGAGAATCTTCTCTAGGGGAAAAGGCTTTCATCATTGCTCTTAGAGATTTGGAATACATCTTGTCAGTCTTAGTCTTATGATTGTCAGGAGTATCTCCCGTCATAGTGAAAAATGAATTAACTTCACCATCTGTGGTGCTACCTGAAAAAGTTGATCCAGTTGGAGGAACATTCCATGGATATGAATTAACGTCAGCCTGAGTTATTACAACTTGTCTCTCTGGAACATCACCTCCATTAATGGCATCAGCATATTCAGTTGCCCTCTCTAACATTTCTGACCTGGTTATTAAAGATTCAGACAAAAAGTTATCTGTCATTAGGCCAGAGGTTTCAGGATTTTTAGTTAAGGAATTAGGAATAAGCATGCCAGATGTTAATAAAGATGGGAATCGTCTAGATTTAACATTATCCTCACCAGAATCACCACCTACATAACTACCTTCAGTGGAAAGAACAATGGAATCACTCATAGTGCTGGCTCCCTTATTCATAGATGAGGAAAAGATTGAAGCTATGTTTTTTTCTTCTTCACTATTTTTACTGATGAAGGAAAGATCATCAGTAATGACATTGAACTCAGCCAAAGGAATACTTTTCTGTGAATGGGGCATATCTGCCAAGTTTGGTTTATGTTTAGTTGCATCTAATATGGCTAATATGGTGATTTTTGCTTCATCTGGGATAGCATTATTATAAAAAGCAGAGGAGACATCTTTCCTGTTGAATCGGTCTTCAAATTCTGTAGGACTGGTGATCACAGCAGGATTAATGGGATCAGTTATGAATATACTGCTCTTTCCCATTATTGTTATTAATTCTGAGTCTGAAATAAATGAGTACTTCATTCTTTTGCCTTTAGGGAGGATAATGACTGAATTTAGAGAATTATTTTCCATAACTGTTTTATCTAGAAACTCAGGGGAAAAAATCCAACTTGAATCAGTTAGAGAATAAGTCATGTATCTGGGAGCCTTAGTATTAAAATTGATAGTAGAACCTTTGATAACAGTAGCATCATTGTCAGAATTAGGAGTTTCTTCTTTGGGAACTAAGCTTCGGTGTTTTTTGGTAGTTTTGATATCAATTGGCAATCCTTGCAATAAAGGTTCCAAGATTGTAGCACTGGCAAAGGGTGCATGAGACTCAAATACATTGGAGTCCTTAGTGAGTGTGATCTTTTCTATAAGGGGACCATTTTCTTCCTTCACTAATTCAAAAAGATAGTTATCTTCAACATATTGAAGGGCATTGTCAATAGGCATAATAGTTATTATATCATCATTGTGTTGAATACTTTCACCTGCCAAAAAGGTGTAATGTGTATCTTTTGAAATATTTTCTATAAAAGAAATTTCTTCAGTGGATATATCTTTCTTTATAAAAAACTTATCACCAAATTTACCATTATTAATAGTATTAATAGTGTTTTTCATGTCCTTTGTTGAAATAATGACAGTAGGTAAAATAATGGCTTTGTCAGATGGAGTATTTCTTTCTCCAGGTGGAACAATATTATTAGTCTTTGTTGTGGTATCTTTTTCCATTTTGATAACTGGATCAAGTTCAGAAGAGTCAGTTGAACTCCTGAATTTTGTGAAATCAGAAGAAAGAGGAGTTGGATTCCATGATGCTAGGTCATATGTCCCAGTGGGAATGTTTGCAATGGTCTCTTCTCCTGTAGTGACTTCAAGTGAAGAGCTTTTATCATTAGACCTATATGCTTCTGGAAGACTTAGTGTGGAATCAATTGAAAATATTCCTTTTAAATTGAGGGGTGCTTGAGGTTTAGTAAAAGTTGCACCAAGTTTAACAGTGAAATAATTATCTTTCAATGAACTTGCATCTTTTGGAAAAATATTGCCTGCTTTAGAAATATGAATTTCTTCCACATTGTTGTCGTTCTTGGACAAAGTATTAGGTTTGGTTACTGAGGAAAAGATTTTCTGCATAGATGGACTATGAAAAGTTGCATTTATAATGTGACTTAAGTCAAATTCAGTAGCTAGATCTTGATCAGAAAAATTAGCTATTTTTCTTTCATCATAAACCCCATGTTGAGAGACTTTTGTAGAAGAAAAGGCTTTCATGATTGTTCTCTGAGGTTCAGAATATGTTTGATCTGTATCAATTTTAGAAAGATCAGTAGTTTCTCTGTTTACAAAGGACAGTAAATCAAATTCACTGCTTGTGGGATTGTCTGAAGAAGAAGTGAAACCAGTGGGAAGTTTAGTTGAGGTCAAGGAATAAGACTTGAGGTCATTCTTATTTTTAAGGGGACTATCACCATCATTAATAGAATTAGGGTATTCAATTGTTGACTCAAACTTGTTTGACCATTCAATTGAAGGATTAGCCAAGAAGTTACTTGTCACTGGGTCAGAGATTTCAAGGTTTTTAGTTAAGTCATAAGGAATGAACATGGGCTTTTTGGGGATTTTTAGAGCTAGAAATCCTCTCAATTTACTATTGTCTTCTGACAGCATAGATTCATCCCCTTCATCACTACTCTCAGTGGATAGAATAGTAACATCATCCACATTGTCAACTCTATTCACTGGTGAAGAAGAAATCAGAGCCCTGTTGTTTAAAATTTCAGTATCTTCATTGGTAAAAGGAAATTTGCCATCAGGAATGATACTGAAGTCAACCAAAGGAATAATGCTTTCCCATGAGTGTTGTGTCTCTGCCATATTAGTTTTACCTTTAATATTGTCCACTTTGGATGACAAGATGTTTTCTGCTTGACCTTGAGCATCAGTGTTATAAATAGAAGATGAAGTGACTTTCCTGTAGAATTGATTCTTATTTTTTAATGGAGAGGTAATTACAATAGGATCAATGGGTTCATCTGGGAACATCATTCCCTCTACCATGGTTACTGTTATTTCTGAGTCTGGAACAAGGGTATATTCTATCTTTTTGTCTTCAGGGAGAATGATGATGGTGTCATCTTCTCCTTGAGTGTTCCTTTTCAGAGTTGTTTTACTTAGAAACTTGTGAAAATTCTCACTTTCATGAGTTAGGGAGTGACTCATGGATTTGAGAGCCCTAGAATTCATATTGTCAGTAGAACTTTTGGGAACAGCAGCATCCAGGTTAGAATTGGTGAGTTCCTCTCTAGTTATCAAATTTTGCAGTATTTCTTCAGTTTTGATCTCAGTTGGGGTACCTTGAGATAAATATTCAGAAGCATCATCACTGGAGTAGAATGTATGTGAACCAACTATTTTGGGGCCATAATTGGCAGTAGTTCTCTTAATAATAGGATTGTTTTTTCCCTTCTGTGGTTCAAGGACATATTCATTTGCAGCATACTCAAGAACTCTGTCATCAAGAACAGTACTTAGTACATATTTATTATTTGGAATATTTTCACCAACTAAAGCAATTTCTGAATTTTTTTCTGTAATAGAAACTACTTCATATTCAGGGATTATATCTTTCCCTACAAAATATCTGTGTGAAAATTTTTTATTAAGAATCGTGTTCCACATGTCTTTTGTTAAAGTATTGGTACTTGGTGAAATAATGGCTTTGTGAGATGGAGTATTTCTTTCCTCAAATGGAAGGTTATTATTAGTCTTTGTTGTAGTATCTTTTTTCATTTTGACAACTGGATCAAGTTCAGAATATTTAGATAAACTCACAGAAGTTGTGGAATCAGGAGAAAGGGTTGATTTCCATTGTAGTTTATATGTTCCATTGGGAGCATTGTGATCCAAAACTGCTGTGCTTATGTCTTCATCAGAAGAAACAGAGTTTTTATCCTTTTGCAATACAGTCTTTTCCATAGGAATGGGGGAATGAACCGGATAGATTCTTTTTAAATTGGGAGAAGCTTGAAGCTTAGCAGAAATGTTAAATTTATCAATAAAAAGATTATTTTTTGATGTACTCAAATCTTCTAAAATAAAATTGCTTGCTCCAGAAACACTGAGTTTCTCCTCCTTGTTGTTATTGCCCTTGGAAAAAACACTGGGATCAGAGGTAGAGAGAAATGCTTTTTCCAAAGTTGGAATGAGTACTGTTGCATTTATAATGGGGCCTGAATTGAATTTAGTAGCTTTGTCTTCCTCAGCAGAGAGTTTAACCATTTCCCCTATTTCAGAAGGGAAAGGGCTTCTTTGTTTTTGTGAAAAGACTTTCATTATCATGCTCAGAGGTTGGGCATCTGTCTTAACTTTAAAATTCACAGTGTCTCTCTCCACAGTAGATGTTGAAATGGCCTCATCATCTGTGGAACTCCTGGTAAAAGTGATTGAGTCAAAAGGTGACGTAATGGAATCCAAGGGATGAGGCTGAAGATTTCTTTGAATTTGAATGTCCCAATTTTCTGAAATATCAATTCCATGAATAAGATCAAGGTATTCAGTCACTGTCTCTAATTCTCCTGATACTGACTTTGAGGAATCAGTTAAGGAGTTATCACTTATTAAGATGAAATCCTCATTTAAGACTTTAGGCATGAGAATGGCACTTTCATTTGTTAGTAAAAATGGGAACTCTCTAAACCTAGTATTATTTTCATGAGGCTGCATAGAATCACCACCTTCATAACTGTTCTGAAGGGAAGAAGCAGGGATATCAGCTATAGTCACAGCTGTCTTCATAGCTGAAGAAGAAATCGAAGGCTTGTTATTTGTATTTTCAGAATCTTTATCAACAAAGGGAAGTTCATTATCAAGGTTGACATTGAATGTAACTGAAGGAGCAGTGGCATCTTGTAAATGGTAATTCTCTGCTTTAAAAGTTTTGTTTTGATTATATTCTGACTTGGGTGAAATAGTGGATTTCCTCTGTTCATAAAAAGCAGTGTCTGGGACATATCTTCTATAGAGCTGGCCTTTCCATATTATTGGAGTTGCACGTGTGTTGATATCAGTGATTTCTTCTGAGAATGACCTGCTTTCTACTATAGTTTCCATTGATTCTACCTCTGGAGCATTGATTTTCTCAATCCACTTGCCTTCTGGAAATATGGTGATGATGTCATTTTCATATAGGGTACTACTTTCTATAATGAAATCATTTGGAAACTTGGAGGAAATTTTTTTATTTGCATCTGTTAAAGAGTGAGTCATGGTTCTAGGTGACTTACTTTTGAACTTGGTAGTATAATCTTCGAGAAAGTGGCCCTCTTTGTCAGAATCAAAGTTTTCTTTTCTGGAGATAAGAATTTGGTATTTTTGTTTAGTTTTGAGTTCTACAGGATTTTCATTCAATAGATTCCCAGTGACATGTGCAGTTGGGAAGGGAGCATGAGATTCAAATCTATGGAGTCCTTGAAGGAAGATAGGTGGTTTTGTGATGGGGCTCTTTCCTTCTTCTCCAACATTAAAGGTATTTTCCTCTGATACATATTTAATAGTACTGTCATCAAGGCCAACAGTTGATAGATTCCTATTATTTGGATTGTTTTCTCCTGCTGGAAAAACCACATCTGACTCTGCTGAAAAGTCTTCATATTGATTTACATTCTCTCTTTCTGTAGAATCTACATATATTTCATTTATAATATTCTTTATGTCATCCATAAAGATAATGTTATCAGGTGAAAGGATTTCTTTATCAGGTACGACAATAATATCATTAGATACAATAGACTCATCAGTCATTTTTATGTTGCTCTCTCTCATATTGAATGCTGGATTAAGTTCAAAATGATTGATTTTAATAAAATCAGCAATAAAACCAGTAGGAGGAAGAACTGGTTTCAAGGGTAGATGATGTAAGTTATTATAAGAGTTTTTAATATACCTCTCTAAGTTATAATTATCAAGAGAAAATGAACTCCCAGCCCTGGCCTTTGTCAGCTTTGTTGTGCTCATTGTGGAATCAGGATAAAATATTTCTTTTAAAGTTCCAGGTGCTTTCTGTTCAGCAGAAGCAACATGAGGCTTAAGGATGAAAGGATTAATGTTCAGTGAATTTATCTCTCTCAAGTTCATGGGAATTTTGATTTCAGAAATATGAGATTCATCCTCTAAAGCAGCTGTGTCTTTCCTGAGGAATGCATCGGTCTCAGTTTCTGAGGTAGTGATTTCTTTTGCAGATGGATTGATAGTTGCTTTATTTACAGGGTGACTTATAGCAAGGTCAGAAGTTTGATCTATCTGCCCTTTTTTGTAGATTATAGGTTGAAGGGCTATATTAGGTGCAAAGGCCATAGTGTCAGTTTTATCATTAATGCCCACATTTTCAGTGGTAGGTATACCAGTGACTATATTTATAAGATTCTCTGAAAAAGTAGTAGGATCTTCCAGAGAAACAGAGGAGATCATAGAGAAGGTCTGAGGGTCACTTTGCAACCTGTTAACTTCCCTGTTTTGGTCAATAATAATAAAGTCTTCACCCAATGGCTCTGATACCTGTAGTGCCACTGATTTGTCAGCTAAAGAATCATCATTTTCACTAAGAGCAATTGCAGTTCTCAGTCTTTTCTGATTGGGAATGAATAAAGATTTGAATTTTATGTACAGGAAACCATCTACTGCAGACATGATTGATTCACCATTTTCATTGCTCTTCTTTGAGCCAAAGGCAGAGGCACTATGTGAAATAGTGGTGGCATTTGTTGGCATTTTGTTGGCATTATCAGGATTTAGAGAAGCCATTGAAGCTGTTTTTATTATACCCTTAGTGACTTCACCAACATAGGAGATATTCTCAACTTGGGAGGCCATGTCCCGAGCCAAGGGGTTAATGTAATTCTCTGAAGGCATTATTTCAGAGAAGTCCATTTTGTTTCCATTGGCTTTTGATTTTTCTGATGTGACAGAATCTGCCAACTCAAGGGCAGCTGTGTTACGAACATTAGATGAAATGCCTTCCCTGTAAGAATGATCTTGACTTTTTATGGGGATGGAAATCATAGCATTGTCACTGGGGACAGTGTTAAAAGTTTTGCTCTTTCCCTTGGTAATTGTTTTTCTGTATGGTACAAAGAAATACTTCCTATTGTTGTTTCCCAAATCAGAAACTTCAGGGAGAATGAGGGCATCCTCTTCACTTAGCATGCCCTTTCCTGCAGATGATTTATCTTTAAACTCAGAGGAAAAAGCCTCATTTTCATCAGTTAGAGAAGGCACCATAGTTTCCAGATGCTGGGTGTTGAAGTTTTTGATGTAATCTTTGAAAGAAGTGGCAAGGATATCAGAGTCAGCATTTTCTTCTTTGAGAATAAAAGTTTGGTAATTTTCTTCAGTTTTAAACTCAGGGTGAGCTATTCTATACAGAAGACTCTTTGAAGTCTCACCTTTGGAAAAGGGTGTACGAGACACAAATCTATTGGGTCCATGTGCAAATTGACTAGATTTTTCAATAGGATTATTTTCTTCCCTCTCTAGTTCAATGGTGTGCTTATTTGAAATATATTCAGAATCACTTTTACCAGGTTCAATGATGATCAAGTCCATAGCATCTAGATTATTTTCCTTTGCCATAGTTGTCACCGGTCTATAAATAAAGGAATAATCCCTCAATGTATTTGCATATCTCAGTGATAGAGGAGTACCTGTTTCAGATACATGGTAGTAATTTTCCATGTTTATGTCTTCAGAGGAGACAGATGTGGACACGGTCACAGGTATAATGCTTGTATGAGAATTTGTTATGCTACCTGTAGCAATTTCATCTTTCTCTGTTCCTGGATCAGTTTGGCCATCAATATAGGATGCATAATTTTTGCTGGAAGTTCCTTTACCTAATAACACAGTGTTTTCCAGAATGGGGTTTAAATGATCTTTCATAGGAATCCTAAAATTTGATGTTGTAAAGGTAGATCTTTTTCTAGGGGAAAAGGTATATCCTTTTGGGACATTTTCTTTCACCATTGAATAAAGAATATCACCACCAAAGAATGCATCCTGTTCAGCACCACTATTACTGTTCCTAATAATCAATGTTTCTTGAAACTCAGGAGTAAATTTCCCAAGTAAAGGTTTTGAGACTTTAGCCATATAGGATGTTGCAGGATTCTCAAATTCAAGTTTGTTGGCTGTGGTTTGGGTTGCTCCTTTGAATCTGATAGAGTTATATACATCAGAGTTAAGAGAATAATGTTTAGCTGCCAAGTTGTTGCCATTAGAAACATTATCACCTGCAATAGGTATAATATAAATATGATCCTTCACATTTTCTTCTTTAAGTATATCTTCTTCCTCTGCCAAAATGTCTATGTCTTCTGGGGGATCTGCTACATACTTCAATGTTATATCTTCCTTGAAAGAGTTTTCAGATTCATATCTTGGGATATAAAATGTATTATCAACATCGCCTTTAGAAGCAGTGGTGACAGCTACCCTCAAAGTTGCTGGGGTAGACATACTACGAAAAGCTTTTGGTATTATAATATCTGCCAAAGAGGTCTTTTTCACAGGGTTTGTTGCTTGTGGAGGGGCAACAGACTTTATAAAGATAGAGGAATCAACTGTTAATAGAGTGCTATCACCTCTAGACACATTGGGATCTTCTCTGGAAATGGTAAATTCATCTCCTGGTTTATTAGGTTTATTGTTAAAGGTATTAACTTTATTCATGATCAGAATGCCTTTCTTTATTGGTGAGGTGGCAACTATTGAAGCCAAGTCTGTTATAACTTCACTGTTTTTATCTACAGAGGAAATATCATCAGGTACAGTGGTAATGCCAAGAGGGATATTTATTTTAGTCCCAGCCATTTTGTCTTTGCTGGTCAGCCTCTTACCATTGCTTGAAGTGACAGTAGCAGAGGTTTGATAGCCATCCCTATCATCAATAAGGTGTGCATTGTCCATTGTGGAGAGGGACAGTTTATGTTTTATCATGCTCAGAGCAATATTTTGATTCTCTTTTGTGATAGTAAGTGGATTATCAGTGATTACATTGTAGTACAAATTAGGAAGTGTACGGTGATCCATTGTCCCAGTTTGGAGGATAGAATTGCTAGGTGTAAGAAATTCAGTGCCCTCTGCTGCATCCACATTCTGTTTTACTGTTGCACCTTCACCCAAACCATTAACTTTTGTTTTGGTAGCCATTGTCTTAAAATGTATTTTGTCATTTTCAGGTTTAATGACATCATATAGAACATCAACATTTTCTTCCTCAGAAGTGGTAAAGTCTCTCTCAATTATTATTTCTTCAGCAATAGGTGTAATACTATTTAATTGGGAAAGAGACTTTGTAGTAACAACAGCCACAGATCCATTTCTCTCAAAGCCACGGTCTCCTGATTCAAAATACTTGAAATTATGTGCCAGTGGAAGGCCTTCTTTTACCCGAAAAACAGCACCATCTTCCACTACAGATTTTACTTCCACATAGGGAGTCAATTCCTCTTCATTAGCCATTCCTTTGTCTATCAGACTCCCAAATCTTTTTCTTGGTGGAAGAATACCAGCTGTCCTTGCAGACAGGGAGCTAATGGTTACAGTGGGCCTTCCTTCTGTCATTATGGCCTTATTAATCTTCAGATCAGAGCTGTCAATTGTATTTGTGGTTTGCTTACTTGCCCTGGCAATGATATTGTATAAATCATTGGGAGAAGTGAAATCGGCAGTAAGGAAAGTAGACTCCAATGGAAGGTTCAAAGGATCTACTGATGCTTTATTGATTTTCCATTTTTGTATAATATCATCATTAATGAGATGAAGATTTTCAGCCACAAGATCTGAAATCCAAGCACCAGTCAAGGAATCATCTGTAATTAGCAGGAAGTTTTGAGCTTGATCATTTCTAGCATTAGGCATTAGGACAGGCGATTCTGCTCCTGACAGAAGAGCATATCCTTTGTGCATAGGAAAGTCTGTTTTAGGGTTGGGACTAGCACTACCACCAGCATGGTTGTTATTAGTAGAAAGACTAATGGCTTTATCCAAAGAGGCAGTAGATTTATCTGAAGGGGTGATACCGAACTCTGAAGCTGAGATCATGTCAGCTACACTATCTTCACTAAAGTCAATAGACTCAGCAGTTCCAGGGTGATTGATGGAAACCATAGGAGTGATATTGCTCTGGAAATTGGCTGTTTTAAACACAGAAGTTCTTTCAATATTCATTTTGGCTTTGGCTTCGTTGGGAGTAATTACGGTATGGGTTCTATGGTCACCTCTGTTGTCCATGAGGTTTGTGCTGTCCATTGCAAAGGGCTTTACTTCATGTTTGAATAAGGGATTGGACATATTAGGGATGTCAGAGAGAAGGATGATTTTCTTTCCTGATGTTTGGGCATAATCTGCATCGGAGTTAGGAGAGAAAACTTTTCTTCTAATTTCTGTTGTGGAAGTGTCTGGGTGAATGAAGATGACTTCTTCCATAACTTCATCATCTTGGTTCATATTTTCAGTTTTTTGGATTACAGGAATAACAAACTCAATTTCATCAGTGTTCATAGACTTAAAATTGTTCTTATTAGTTTTGAGATATGCATTGGCAGAAATATGAGAATGGTACTTAGTTATTGAATCACCTACTTTAAATCCAGTTGCTTCAACAATATTGTTATTGTTAGGTGTTGTGATGTTTTCTATCTGAACAGTGTGTCTGCCTTCTGTTATTGTACCATTCTCTGAAGGCCAAGTTATTTTAAAGTTAATATTGGTGTTTGTCATTGGCTCTGTGGGGTTAGAGTTAGCATAATGCTTTGTAGAAGTGATGCCATTTGTTTTGAAAATAATTAAATCCCCCTCAGGCATCATATTTTTATCTATAGCTAACATTGTTTTGGTATCATCAGAATTACTAATAAGATTATTGCTTTCCTTATACATTCTATAATTAAGAACAGGATTTATGGTATTGATATAGGAAATAGTATTAATGGTGTTGGTATTGGAAATAGCTTCATTGATGTTAGTAGCAATCATGGTAGATTTGGAATCAACTTTGTTATAAGTATTCAGAATAGGAATAGTTTCAAAGTCATTACTACTTTTTGCAGAGGAAATGCTAGGTGCTTTAGTATTAATTGGAGTTCTTTCATGATTTTTCATGTCTATAGCATCAATCACAATAGAATTGTCTCTCTGTGGAAGATCAGGAATGTTGCTTGCAGTTTTTTCATATCTTTCCAGGTAAGTAGTATCCGTTTTAATTATGTCTTTGTCTTCCATGTCGGGAACATCAAGCAGAGTTGTGTAATTTTCTAGAATATCTGTGGCATCTGTTTTTTCTGTATCGCCTTTTTTCATAAGGGTTGAGGTACCAATAAAGGATATATTCTCTGGTTCTGCTTCTTCCTCACCAGTAGTGGTGTAAGTTCCAAGGAGGGTGTTTGTATTTGATATAGCAATGGTACCCTCATCTGCAGAAGCAGGGAACTCATTATTAGCACTTTGGATGTATGCAGCAGATTTAGAGGCAAAGAATGGTTTAGATCTTCCAGTGGATGGGAAGAAGGGTTCAAGACTCTGATTTGCTTTGGAGTATCTCTGTAAGGGGGGAATTGCAATGGAATCAGACTTATACTGGTGGGTGGTCATGGATACAGGTGCAGAGATGCTATTATCTCCAGAAACAGTTATTCTGCTCTGTGTCATTCTGGAGTTGGCTGCAAATCTGGAAATTGTGGTACTGACAGCAGAAGTATCCTGCATAGCAGCAGGTGAAGGTGAAGCATTGCTCTTTGGAACCTTTGCCAGAGTAGAATTGAATACTGTACCCTGAGCATAAGTAATGCTAGCTGAAGTCAGATTAGGTGAAGGATTACTTGGTACCTAATCCTAAATTGGCTAAAGTTATATATGTTAGCTTGAAGAGTCTCTGAGCAATTTCTCTTTAAAAGAGATCCAGAGAATCTTGTTATTCTATCAATAGACCCAGAGTAGCTATTTAAATTGTCTGTAGGTGTAGATATTTATTTTGTTCTTAGGATGGAAAAGAGTTGACTTGCTATTGGCTGTCTGACAAGGACAAAGGTGGATTGGCAGACAGATGCTTATTTGTCTGAGTATTTTCTAACTACATCATACTAAAGGGAAAGAAGTACAACATTTTTGTGACGTTCCCCTTGCAAATTATATTTCATTAAAAACCTGAAATTAATAGTTACTGTGTTAAATTGATCAAATAAGCATTCTGAAGGTCTCTTTATCCATTGGTTGTTAAGTTATTCAAGTTATAAACACACACTATCAATGTAAAATGGAACAGCTAGTATGTTAAGATTAAGTACTCTCTGTAAATATAAATCCAGGTGTCCCAAAGTAAGCATTCAGTAAGGAATTTCTTACAGTATAAAAAGCATAGAGAAGCCCCATTCAAATCTTATACTATCATGCATTATAACTTCTGTTATTTTTACTTTATTATGTATATGATTAATTTTAAAAGAAGAAAATTTATAAATAGAAAATAGAATTTCAAATATACAGTGATGTTTGCTTAGCAAAATATTCTTTCTTGCATTAAACATAAGCTGATGATTGAAATCTATTATTTCCCTCCATCTAATTTTTAGTTCTATAACAATACTATTACCCCAAATACTGAAACTTACCAGGAAGTAGGCCACAAAATTCAAAATGGTCAAAGTCAGAACTGGGATCTTCATTTTGTCTTGCTACTCCCTACAACGAAGATGCAATATTGTCATATGTTATATTAGCATAAAAAAATCTGTATTTTATTTTAATATTATTGACATTAACTAAAATGATGGCTTAACTAATAAGATAAACACAGTGCCAAAGTAATTTTAGTGCTTTATTATAAAGAATAATATGTGAGATAGAATACTCTAATTGTGAAGGTCAATATCATTTTAGCCAATCAGAGCAAATAGGAAGAACTTTGGCTATCTTTTACAACTTATAGGGAATCAAGGAATAAACAATCAGACTAGCAAATACATTTTGGACAGAATACTTCAGTGAGGACTTCATCATATAAATTCACCTTTGTTCTCATGTTAATAATTATCTATTTGTTGCATTTTCAGGACCATTTAGGCAAACGTTAATTTATTGAATCTATATTCATCCAGAATTTTAAATCTATCTAAATATATAGATTTCTTTAAAAATAGTTGCAAGAAAGAATAGATATTTGATGAAAGAATGGCTCCAAACTCGATTTATTCAAACATTTACCTTGCAAAGGGCCTCTTCTTTCAGCTACCGTCTAGCCTGGTTCAGCAACAGCATGGAGATGAAATCTTTGTCAAAAACTTCTAAATCTAAGAAACAAGCTCTGCGCTCTTCCTCCTTTTTTATTTCAACGCAGAGAGAAAAAGCTTCACATATAAGGGATTGCTTCTGAGCTAATCCCACAACAAAAGAAAGGAGAGGACGTGGCTGTTGGCTTTTGTACAAGCATCTCTCAGGCATACAGTGACCCTATTAGCTTATCTACTTGAAAGGGGCAAGGCTCATGTTTTAAATATTATGAAGCCTTTTAAAAATTAACTCTCTAGCCTCTAGTGCCATGTATTCCCTATTTTTCCTGTTACTTTTTAGAAAAACTGCTCCTTCCACAGCAAAAGTTGGATTCACTATAATGTCATTTAACATGTATTGCCATTTATTAGTTTACATTGGGATTCACCCTATGAGGTCTTGGTTTTTGTAAAGACAGAATTATATTTTGTTGAGTGTCTGACAATTATGTTTATAATACAAAAGAAGAATAAATTTAAAAAAATATCAGGCTTATGCCAATGTCACTAATCATCAGAGAGATGCAAATTCAAACAAAAATGAGATATCACCTCACACCTGCCAGAATGGCTACCATCAATAAATGAACAAACAAGAGCTGGTGAGGATGTGGAGAAAAGGGACCCCTAGTCCTAGTACACTGCTGGTGGGAATGCAGACTGGTGCAGCCACTAAGGAAAACAGTATGAAATTTCCTCAAAAAATTAAAAATGGAAGTGCCTTTGGACCCAGTAATCCCACTTCTGGGAATATCCTCAAGAATCCCAAAACACCAATTAGAAAGATTATATGCACCTCTATGTTCATAGCAGCGTTATCTATAATAGTTAAGATCTGGAAACAACCCAGGTATCCATCAGTAGATGAGTGGATAAAAAAGCTGTGGTACATTTACACAGTGGAATAATACTACATGGCTGTAAAAAACAAGGAAATATTACCCTTTGCAACAGCATAGGTGAACCTGGAAATTATTATGTTAAGTAAAATAAACGAGTCAGAGAAGGACAAGTACCACATGATCTCACTTATATGTAGAACCTAATGAACAAAATAAATTGATGAACTAAATAGAAACAGAGGCATGGATACATAGAATAGATGGACAACTGTCAGAGGGGAAGGAGGAGGGAGGGACTGGATGAAAGAGGTGAAGGGATTAGCCAAAGAACATATATATATATATATATATATATATATATATATATATATATATATGTATTTATATATACATGACACAGACAACAGTGTGGTGATGGCCAGAGGGAAGAGGGGGCTTGGGCAGGATAGAGGTGGGCAAAGGTAAAGGGAATGGGGACATCTGTAATAGTGTCAACAATAAAAATAAAGTAAAAATATTAAAAAATAAAACATTTAAAAATAACAGGCTTATAACAATGTATTTTTTTCTGTCTTTGTACATGATTTATATAATTGCCATGCTGACCTCTCAGGCATCTGCTTCTTTTGTAAGCTTAATACTGGTTAATAGAGCTGTTAACTCCAGTTTCTGAAGCGAATTGTCTACTTATGTGGACTCCACCAAAATACAATCTCTCTGTTGTGTCATTTGCTAATAAGCTAAGTCAGTGGTATATATTTGAAAGCCTCAATAAAAAATCTGCACTTAAATTGTTACTGACTTTCAGTTTATGCTAAGCAAGGTATGGAGCAATAGTACCTTTATAAAACATATAGTGAGTCCTTCTGAACTTAATTGGCTTACTATAGCTTTTCATCTGAAGATACCTTAAAATTTACTTACTGGCAATTACAACTGCTTTTTTTTTTTACCCTGCATATTTCTTTCATATCATGTAACCCTAAAATTCAATAATGGTTATGATATGTGGGTTTTACTAGGTCTTACTAGGTAGAAAGACAAAGTCAAATTTTTTGTAGTTTTTATTTCTTCAAGCTTCTTTAATTTCCTTATTCTCTGGCTCATCCTAATACTTTTCTGTAGTTGACATTCTTCTATTATGCATTGGAACAAGTACTGAATTTCCAAAGTGATGTCCAAGACTATCACTGAATTGTTCTTTTTATCAGCAGAGTATTGCTGTACAAAGAATTTATGTACTTTATATATTACCTTCGAGTTAAAAGCAATATGCCATGAGTTGAGCAATGATAATGTTATCACTTTAGCAGCTTGGAAATACCATTCCCGTGACATTGAATATTTCTCTTTAAGGAAACTGAAGTAATTGTTGGAAAGCTGGTGCAATAATACATACTTAAGGATAAAGTGTTCATTCAATTAAAGGTGACATTTGCAGGTCTTTTCATTTCAAGTAAGCCTCCAGACTCTGACTCAGAATCCCTGGTTGGCACTAATTCATCTTCATAAGATCTAAGTTAGCTAAAATATCTGCCTCATAGGTTTCCAAAGGTGAAACTGGAACAATGAGATCAAAGCTTTGTTAAGAAACTCTATCTTTGAAGTTCTTTTTCTGTATTCCAAGTAGTTCTAATCCACTGTCCCCCCTTCATCCAGCTAATCCATTGTCCCCCTTCATCCAGGTGAATACTTCATTTATTTTTTCACATGCTATCCAGTTATTGACCTACTCACTCTTTCTGGAATTCGTTCTCTATAATGAATAAGTAGGCTAACACCAGTGCTAGTATTTCATACTAAAATAATCACATTGAAGCAGGAGCTACAGATTAGAAAACAGGTTATTAGTGTCCACATGTAGTTATGCTTGTAACATGATAAAAGTGAAGCCTAAAGGAGTAGCCCTAATTTATTTTTATAGAATGCTTGTTTTGTTTTATTGAATCTCCAAGTTTATCAGTATCATATATTTGGTGGATGAGAATATATTGGTTCAACAAGTTCTTATTGAGTGTCTGTGAAAGGCACTGGTGGAAAAACAGAAATAGATGATAGATATGACACATTCTCAAAGAATTTATCATCTATTTCAGGAGGAAATGAATGTATATGATAACCATGTCCATTGCCATTTGTTTATTTATTCACTCAAGTATTAATTGAGTGCCTGTTAACTTTAAGGCAATGATTCAACATTTATATACTTCACAGAGTGATCACCACAATAAATCTAGTAACCTTCACTGTACATTGTTATGATGATGTCATTGACTCTATTCTCTATGCTGTATATAATATCAGCATTAAATTTTCTTTAATCTTTCAGACTCAAGTGTGTACTGCACATTGTTTCTAACTTTTATCAGTGATCAATTTTTTTTTGGTTCCATTTGAAGGATTTGACTTTCTGAAAGTCTTAGGTTTATGTGGAGACACTCAGTTCAACTGCTTTTCTGCAGTAGGCTCAATGCCCATTGTTTTGTCATCTTCTGGATTTTAAAATTCAAATCCTGAATTATCAAGACCAACCATGTTCTTCAGGGCAGCCTTAGAGTCCATGCACATCTCTTCTTCCTAAATTTCATTTCCATTTTGTATCGTGTGGTTTTTCTTTTGTATTATTTTCTTCTGAAGTCAGCTATATACTTAAAAGTGTTATGTCCAGATTTCAAGATTCCCAAGAAACCACATCAGGGAGCCAGCCAATTCGATGCAAAAGCATAAGAATCTGTATTTCAAGCTAGCTTGAGCTCTCCATCCACCAGACTCACCGACACAACGACAAGCCAAGTGGCGAAGAGAGAGCGAACCCCGCCTAGAGACGGGTTATATAGGGGGGGTTGGAGTAAGGGGAGGAGAAAGGACTGTGCTTTGCCGATTGGCCAGGCGCAAGTCGATGTCCCGTTCCTGGGTGTGGCTAGCAGAGTCTTAGACTTCCGTGAAGAAGCTCCTTGCCAAACACGTGGCCAAGGTAAGATGGAGGACGTAGCCCTTACCCTGGGGCAAGATGGCCCTTACCCTGGGGGAAGGTGGAGGGCCTAGCCCTCGCCCTTTCAAAAGTATGCTTATTACACTTAATTAAAAATTTCTTAGTATCAAAATTTAATATGTATTCCCAATGGTCTTAGAGGTAGGTAAAATTGAAAGGACATTTCAGATTATGTTAGTGAGTGTGACCCTCTGTTTTTGTTCCTCTAATATAGTCTTGTGGAGCTTGGCTGATGGGAATTTTCACCCAGACTTTATTTGTTTATAGTTGCTGCATTCCATACACCTACCTTGTCAAAGCAAAAATTGCAGGGCAAATTTAAACATATGAGAAAGACTTCATTCAAGACTATTGCAATGATCAAGTCTGCTGAAACAAAAGGTGAGAGGTTTTTAAGTGCTGAGATGAGCTAGTGGAAAGTACTAGAGGATGTTATCAGAATGTTGATAAATGGGATGGGATATGTTGAACACTGTGTAATTCTTGAGTTTGCAAATATTTTTATCTGTGATTAGATTATTTGTGTTTGCTTATTGGTGCCTATCAAACTTAGGCTTCTACCCTCCTAAAGAGGTTGAGAGATAGAGGCACTATCTTTCTTGGCTCCCAAGTCCTTAAGAAAGACATTCCCCCTCTTACCCTTTGAACCAGCATGGAGGGACCTGGAAAGTATCATGCTAAGCAAAATAAGCCAGTCAGAGAAAGACAAGTAATACATGATCTCATTCATATGTGAAATCCCGTGAACAAAATAAACTGACGAACAAAATAGATCCAGAGGCCTGGAAACATGGAACAGACTGACGAATCTCAGAGGGAATGGGGAAGGGGAGGGTGGGAAGAGATTAACCAAAAAATGTATACGCATAAGCATAACCCATGGACACAGACAATAGTACGGTGAAGGCCTGGGGGAGGCAGGAATCGGATGGAGGTGGTCAATGGGGGAAAAAGGGCATTTTTTAATACTTTCAACAATAAAAATAAATAAATATAAAAAGAAAAGAAAGACATTCCTGGATTGTAAAGTTGAAAAGAGGCTTTTGGAAAGATGGCAGTATCTCAAAGTGACAGAGAAAGAATTTAGAATTGCTAGTTTTCTACAGAAATGTTCTAAGACTGCAGGGGTTTAGAGTCGGGAAGAAACCTGTCTAAAGTTAGTTAAGCTTGGTTAATCTTATATTTAAGTATTGCGCGTATTGGGAGCTTTTTAGAGGGATAACCATATTAATTTTTAACTTATTTCCAAGTATGAGAAAGTAATACAAATGCATACATGAACAAATGCTTTTCAAAGTGATTTATTGAACAAAAGCTGAAGAAGCAAAATTGACCACAGTTAAGCGGTGAGAGTGAAAAGCAAAATTTCTAGAATTTTGGCCTCATTTCTGAAATGCAATTGCAGTCAATTCTTGAGGCACTATTGGCAAAAGCGAAGGTCAGAAGTTAAATATTTAGGTAAATCAGAACCTACAAAAGAATGTTGAGAAATATGAAATTAATTCCTACAGTTCTACCAAAATTAATTCCTACAGTCCTACAAACGAAGTCCTAGTTGTTTTAAAATTGCTACTTTCTATTTCTTAGATGAAATTAATTCCATTCTTCTTGCCCTCCCCTGCCCCCAGCACCACTTTATTATTTTCCTAACAGCTTACAATTCTACTTCAGACCAAAACATGCCCAACTATATGGTTTATGTTAAGAGTAAAGCATAGCTAGCTATGTTTAAGGCCTAGTCCCTCATTACTATGACTTAGAATGTTTTTATCTACCTTAAAAAAATAGAACCTTATACAAAAACTTGATAGATTATTATGCTCTAGCAGTCTTATCTCTTAAATAGTCTCAGGTGTGGTGGCTGCTGCTCCTTCTACCTTAGAGTTTTATATTGTGGTTCTATAAATTAGACTAGCTTCCAGTTCTGCAAATTCCACTCATGGTTAAGTGCTCTGTTCATTTTTCATCTTTTATACTGTATTTTTACTGTGCTATTTCTATGCTTAGGTATGTTTAGGTACACAAATACTTAATTTTGTGTTACAACCGCATGCAGTATTCAGTACAGTAACATGATGTATAGGTTTGTAGCCTAGGAGCAATGGGTATATCTATAACTTAGGTGTGTAACTAGTCTATACCATCTAGGTTTGTGTAAGTGCACTCTATGATGTTTGAAAAATGACAAAATCAGCTAAAGATACATTTCTCAAAACATATCTCCATTATTAAGCAGTGCATGATATAGTCCAGTCAAGTACCACTGCTTACAATTTATTGATTATGATACTTATATTGTATTTGAGCTTGTATACCTGCCAATTTCCCTTTCTGAATTACCATCTGGGTGTTTTCACACCTGTAACTTCAGACTCTTCTACACCTCCCAAGTATTTTGTTTAAAAATATATAATTTCTAGAGTGGTAAAGCTCAGTAATCTTTATTTTGAAAAAAAAAAAGCCAAATGATTGTGATTCAACTGTCTACTAAGCTATCTTTTGGGATTACTATTCTAGAATTCTAAGCTTTCTGACTGTTGATAGAAGTACTAAGACATTTGAATTCTAGTCCTGGTTTTGCCCACTATGTGTTCTGAATTTGAACAAACCCCATCTCTCTGTATCCTATAGGTAAAATGGGAGAATATCTGCTCTGTTTCACAGGATTGCAAAAAGTCATAATTTAGGCAGATCAGGAGTAACTAGCTATTATGCTTGGAGATATCCAGAGCACTATTGAATTCCCCATCGAATTCTTTGCACACTGTAATTTACCTGCCACTGAGATGCTTGAGATGTGCCTTTGCATTGCTTTCACTATGAGGAAGTGCCAGTTGTGGGTCTACTGGCTGTAGTAGTAGATGGTGGTTGTGTACTGCTATTGGCAACAGAGGTGATTCCAAGTGGATTTGTGGTGATTGCAGTTGCAGTGGTTGTCACTGGGCCACTGGTGATAATTGCTCGGGCAGTGGAGGTTCCTTGAGGAGTTGTAGTAGTAGAATCTGTTTCAGGTGTGGAAACCGAAGTGGGTTCTGTGGATTCTGCAGGAGTTGTGGTAACTGAAGCATTTGGTGTAGGGGGAATACTAGCAGCTGTTGAGGAAATATTGACCTCATCAGTGGAGGCAGAGATTTCAGATTCTGAGGTGGTAGAGTTCAGTGAGGAAGGGGTAGTGGAAGCTGCAGAAGTATTGGCATTTACAGATGTACTAATGGCCCTATTCATGGGAGTGGTATCTTCAGTGGCTGAAGAACCAGGTCCAGTGGAGACAGAAGTAACTGGGATGGTGGTAGCAGTACCTGGTGTAATACTCGTACTGGCAATCATTGTGGCACCTGAGGCTGATGTGGTTGAAAGACGTGTGGAGGCTGCAGCTATTGTTGTGGTGGCTGCTGCAGGAATTGTGGTTGTGGCTGAAGCAGGTGTCACAGTAGTAGTTGCAAGTGTGGTGCCTGTTTCTAAGATTGTGGAATCAGCTGAAGAGGCTGTGGCATTGGTGGGTGCAGCTGTGGCAGTTGGAGTGGTGGCAGCTTCAGTGGTTGTGTCATCTCCTGCTTCAGTGGTAGTCTCTTCCCCAGGAGTTGTAGCTCCAGAAGGCTGGGTGGTGGTTTCACCCAGACTGGTCAACACACGAGGTTCAGCAGTAGAGGCTGAAGTCCCAGGGGTTGAAGTACCAGCACCTGTTACAGTTGTGCTGGCAGCAGCAGCAGCAGCAACAGTATCACTGGTGGCTGAGGTTGTGACCATACCACTCGTGGTTGTATCCATCTGTAGGGTTGAAGAGGCTGCTGCGGTGGTGGTGATTGTTCCCACAGGAGTTGGGGTTGAGGGTCCGGTGGGTGTAGTAGCTGTGGATGTGAAGTCTGTTTCTAAGGTTGTGGAATCTGTTGCACCAGTTGTGATCCCATCAAATGAAGCTGTGGTGGCAGTTACAGTGGTTGTGTCATCGACTGACTCTGTGGTTTCCTTATTCACTGGGGTAGCAGTCTCAGTGGTTGTGTCAACGGCTGTTTCAATGGTAGTCTCATCCACTGGTGTGATGGCAGAACTGGAGGCAGCTGTGGTGGCAGTACCAGGGATGCTGGTTGTTATAGAACTTGTTGCAACTGTGGTTCTGAGATCCGAAGCAGCTGTGTTTGTGGTAGCAGGAGCAAGAGTGGTGGCCACACTGGCTGATAATGAGGTAGCCTTAGCGCTGGTGGCACCGATCCCTAGGTTTGTGGAAGGTGCTATAGCTGTGGCTCCAACTTTTGTGGAGGGTGTGGCTGTAACAGTGGTGGCATTCATCGCAGGGGATGGAGCACCTGTGTTTGCTGATGTTGTAATGGCAGCTTGAACAGTGGAATCATCTGGGGGAGTAGGATCATCTTCTGTGTTTGCTTCAGTTTCTGAGGCCCCTGTGCTAATATCGGGTGTAATAGTGGAGGCAGAGGTTGAGAGAGTTGTGGAACTGGCCTCTGGGTTTATGGAGCCTGCAGAAATAGAAACAGCAGACTCTTGGGATGTGGATTCCACTGAAGGTGTCCCTGAGGCCACCAGAGATGTTGGGGCAATTGTAGTGGAGGCAGCACCTATTGCTGAGCTAGGAATTGATGTCACTTGGACTGTAGTGGCTGCCATTGGGGATGGAGTTTCAGGTGTTCTGGTGGCTGCATCAGATCCCTGAGTTACAGTGGTTGGGCCTTTAGATGTAGTAATTTCAGTGCCTGTCGGTCCTTTTGGAGGTCTTGGTTTATGAGAGGGTGGCTTATGAGGCTGCTGCTGGTATGGGAAATGTGGGAAATTTGGCCACGGTCCTCGTGGAGGTGGATAGAATTGATGAGTCTTCAATGGGCACTTACGTGATTGATTTGGTTGTGGACAAGGAAAGTTAGCCTGATGATATAAAGATGGTACATGTGAGGGAAATGGTATTACAACCTTATATGGATGCCTTTTTTGTGCAGCTTGAACCGACTTAGGTCGCTTGGGTTTAATTAATTTCAACCTCTTTTTTGTAGGTGTAGATTTCCTTTTTTTAGATTGCTTTACAGTTTTGTCTGCTAGGCGGGATGGTCTATTTACTCCTTGAAGGGATTTAAGCTGATTCACATCTTTCTTAAGAGGTTTAGGCAGTCTCTTTTTAAATTTACTTGGCCTTTCCTTTACTGTTAGAGCTGCAGGCCGCCCCCTTTTAGGTTGTTTGATAGATTTACTCCTTGCAAGAGCTGTTTTTGCAGTCTTTTTACCTGCAGTGGGCTGTTTCTGTGTCGGTTTCTTTTGAAATTTCTTCTTGGCTAGAGATCTTTTTGGTCCTACTTGAGCAGATTTAGACCGATTGCGCAGGTTTTTGGCAACTGGTTTAGATTTTTTTAGGTGTTTCTTTTTGTCAAGAGTTTCTTTGAGGGCTGGTTTGCCTTCTTTGGCTTGACTTGACCGATTCCTGGCAGTTTGAGACAAGGTGCTTTTAGATTGATTGGGTCTCTTCTTCAAGGCTGGCTGTGTTTTCAGTACTGATTTAAGTGCTTTAGGCTGATTTGCTTGTGTCTTGGCAGGTGCAGTAATGTTTTGGGGTTTCTTTGATGCTTTACTTTTGGCTCTAGATGTTTTCTTTCTTGTTGCAACTTTTCTTGGCTGAATGAGTTTTTTCTTGGCAGATGCAGACACCGTCTTTTTAGATTTAGTTAAACTTTTCTTTTTAGATTTGGAATCTGCTCCTGTTGCAGTTGCCCTAGTTGGATCTTTTTTGACTGGAGTTAATGATTTAGTTTTTTGTTTCTTTAAAGTTTTCTTTTTGGCTAGTTTTTTTGGGGGGACTTCTTTAACTGCTTTTGCTCCATCCTGTTTTTTCTTGGCAGATGAAGATGGAGTGTTGTGAGATTTACTTGATCTTTTCTTTGGGGTTGAAGAAGTTTTGGGAGAAGCTTTTAGGGCAGTGGACTTAGGTGATTGTTTTTTGGGTAATACAGATGAGGCTCTTTTAAAAGCATTTGGAACTTTCTTTTTAGGTAGAGATGTTTTTGAAATTGTCCCAGTTGTGGGTTGTTTTAACTGTTTCTTAGCAGGTGTAGATTGGTTATTCTTGAATATTTGTGAACTTTTCTTTGTACCTGATATTGTTTTTAATGGTGCCTTAGAAGTTCTTGGCAAATTCAAATTCTTCTTGCCAGAGGTAGACAGGGGTTTTTCGGATTTTCGACTTTTCTTTATGGCTGAAGATGGTTTTGGTGCTGCTGCAGTCCATTTTGACTGTTTCTTGACAGTTGTCTTTTGACTTTTTTTAGGCTGTGTTAGAGTTTTGCTTGCCCTTAGTGGAGTATTTTGTCTTGTCAAACCATATGAACGGGAGGTCAATTCTTTCCTGGTAGAAATAAGTGTATTTTTCTTAGGGCTGACTTGTATACTTTGTCTTTTTGATCCCTGGACAGAATTTTTCTTTTTATTTGATGTCCTAGAACTTGGAGACAATCGGCTGGCTGCTTTGTTCGTTGGTACAGGAGAGGCAGAGGCTTGCAAATGGGCTTGAGATTTCCTAATGACCTGGGTGGGTAGAGACCTCCTTTGTGATTTCCTGGCTGGGGAACTTTGCACTGGTCGACTGTTTATTGCCTTTCCTATTGCCTGGTGTTGTAATTGCTGACTCTCACTGAACTGCAGGGGGACAGAATAGCAGATATTACCAAGTGAAATATTCAATCTATTACTATTATTATTATTATTATTATTATTATTATTAATTATTTTGCATTTCAGTTACAGAAACTGATCTTTAGGTTGTGAGGTGCTATGGCTTTGAGTATACTATAAATTTAGAATTAATTGTACCATACATTTAAAATAAGGCACAATAAGGGGTGATTAGAGAAAGTACCTGAGCAGTACTTTCAGTGCTTAAGTGTTTACTAAGAAAATTTAACCAAATACAAAAATGTGATTAGATGAAATCCAATTAGTTGGTTTCCTAAAATACCACCAGTAAATCTAAGGAAACTTGTTTTTTCCCTTAAAGACTACAGAGTGAAAATCATTGTCATGTCTTTTAGGAATTAACAAAAAAAATCATATAGGCAACCATGTTACATAAATTTCAGTGAAAGTACAATTTAGAAATTTATATAAATGACAAATATTTGAATGCAGAAAGTTAGACATAAAAATATTTGAAAAACACACAACTGAATTTCTCTTGTCTATAAAAAGCTTTGTCTTAGTCATTGAATGCTGTGGGAAGAATTCTACAAGAAAGTAATAGTGGTGGCAGGAAAGGAAAGGATCCTTGGAGTGAACCATGGCTGGTTAAATAGAATTGAACAGAGACTTGAAGCTCACCTATAATTCTAAAAATACTGGATACAATGCTCTCTGATCAAAGAGAAATATAAGGAACTAGTGAATAGTACATGATTAAATCAGAAGAGCAGAAGATGGTATTTTTTTTTAACTGCAAGAGATATAAAAGGGAAAGGCAGAGACCATAAAATTCAAGAAAACTAGGCTCCCTCAGGAGCGTATGTAAACCTATTTGAACATGTCATGTTTCAGATAAACCAAAGATATGAAATATAACATTAAAAATTTTAGATACCAATAAAGAGACTATCTTTCTTTTCACTGTATTATGTCTTAAGTGGGAGAACATATTATAGCTTTTGACTGTGAGACCATAATAATAAGACTCAGAGGCTGAGTAAAAAACAAACTTGAGAGATGCATAAACTCACCCTCATTTTTCTACCTTCAGAGGGAAATGTCCTTAAAATAGAGGTGGTGGGCCCTAGCCAGCTTGGCTCAGTGGATAGAGTGTCAGCCTGCGGACCAATGGGTCCCAGGTTCGATTCCGGCCAAGGGCACATGCCTGGGTTGCGGGCTCGATCCCCAGTAGGGGGGGTGCAGGAGGCAGCCGATCAATGATTCTCTCTCATCATTGATGTTTCTATCTCTCTCTCCTTCTCCCTTCCTCTCTGAAATCAATAAAGAAATATATTTAAAAAAATAAAATAAATAAAATAGAGGTGGTGGGCCTGGCCAGCATGGCTCAATGGTTGAGTGTCGACCTATGAACCAGGAGGTCATGGTTTGATTCCTGGTCGGAGGCATATGCCTGGGTTGCAGGCTTGATCCCCACTGTGGGGCATGAGGGAGGCAGCCGATGGATAATTTTCTCTCATCATTGATGTTTCTATCTCTCTTTCCCTCTCCCTTCCTCTCTGAAATCATTAAAAAAAATATTAGAATAGAGGTGGTGGGACATGGACATTAAGGAGAAGTCAGGTTTAGTTTTATTCCTACAAATTTATTTGGAAGTTTTGTCAAGCCTTACCCACCTCAACTAGTAATCATGCTCTTCTGCTTCTCTTCACTACCTTCCCATGTCTCCCTTTATTTTGTGCCTTCTCAAATTCTGAATAGACATATTTCCATGAATGTTAGAAGGAGAAAGTAATTGTTTATCCTTCTTTCCGTCTCATGTGACTCTGTTCTGATTTTAGAAACACAATGTCATAATCTTACTCTGAACCTCATCCCAGTGTTAGGTAGCTCTCAATTTTACGCAGTTCTTCTAGGTTTCAAGTGTATGGAATCTTACCGGGAAACAAATGGCAAAGACCAGAATAAGTCCAGTCAGGATTAAAATCTTCATCCTGTCCTTTTAACCCCTGTAAGTAAAGAAACAAGAGGAAATATTTGTTATGGGCTTGATGACGAGAGAATGAGTTTTACTGAACTTCTCAGTGATGCAAAATTAAAATTTTGGTAGCAATTTTAAGAAGATATACAAAATGGAATACTTACTACTCAGCAAAGTAAAATTAATATTGCTATTTGTGATAATATGAATAGATCCTGAGACTATTATTCTAAGTAACATCAGTCAGACAGAAAAAACTAAGAACCATATGGTTTCACTCATATGTGGGATATAAAACCGAAACTTATGAACACAAACAGCAGAGTGGTGGTTGCCAGAGGGAGGGGAGTAGGGGGAAAGGGGTTCTAATATGAGGTGACGGGGAAGATTTGACTTTGGGTGGTGGGCACATGGTGAAATACACAGATTTTGTAACATAGAATCCACACACAAAACCTATATGTTCATATTGAACAATGTCACCCAATCAATTTAATTAAAAATATTAAAGAAAAATTCTTTTTAACATTGGCTGTGTAGATCAGTTTTTTTAGAGTATCATCCTGATATGCAAGGTTGTAGTGTTCCTTACCTATTGGAGTTTTCATTTTCATGATTACCAAAATAGTCCTTTAACTGACCCACATTCCTGCTTTTAATTAACTACAATCATTGTGATATTTCTAAATATATGATTATTCTTGTTCTCTGGTTAAAACTTTCACTGGTTGCCTATTGCTCTTTACTATAAAAAACTTTTTAAGTGGATTATAAGACCATTTGCATTCCTACCTCTCATTGGTCTTTAGTCACACCTCTCTTAGTCTCACTCGCATTATGTATGTGTGTGTGTGTGTGTGTGTGTGTGTGTGTATGTGTGCATGTGTGCTTGTGATACTCCTTTTTTTCTCAAGGGCCTTTACACACATTTTCTATTACACAATTCACTGAAATAAGGGCTTTTGTTCCACTTATATATGGAAACAACTACAATCAAGTTAGCTAAAGTTTTGTTTATTGTCAACATAATTCTCATCTTACAGGAGGGAATTCCCTCTAGTGTATAAATCCATTAATATCTCTCTCTCTTTGCATTTTTTTGGAGGGGATTTATAGTGGTGACATTGGTTAACAAAATTATACATATTTCAAGTGCATAATTCCACAACAAATCATCTGTACACTGTATTGTGTGTTCACCACTCCAAGTCAAGTCTCCTTCCATCACCATTTATCCCTCCTGTATCTCCTTCACCTCCACCCAACAATCACCACACTATTGTCCTTGTCCATGATTTTTTTCTCTCTCTTTTGCTTAATCACTTCACTAGACATGTTTTTGAATCAGTTCATTTTTCTTATTTTCACCAATAGCTCCCTATCCAAGTTAGCATCATATCCACCTGGGCCACATTTTAACTCAGCAAATATTGTTATGTCGTCGGCACCCTCCCCAACAGCTATCAGCCTGCTCTATATTTATGATTCTGTCTCTATTTTGCTTGTTAGTTCATTAGATTCCACATATGGATCTATTTCTCTTCTCTTGGCTTTTGTGAAACTACCTTATACTGGCTTTCTTTATACCTCTCTGAAGTTCTTTTTAAATTTTATTTATGAATTTTCTTTCTCCCTTTAAGGTTCTGGTATCAGTGCTATTTTTGTCTCCCTCTTTAGCAATGTCCCTTTGAAATCTATTGCCTCTACTTAGAAACAACATCCATCTATATGCTGACTTGGAAGTTTATTGACCAAGACTCATATATCCATCTCTTTCATGAACATTCCATTGGTTGTACTATTGCACCTTTAATCAAGCCTATCCAAAATTGAAGCTCTAGCCTCTTCTTGACTAAGAAATCAGGTGTTAATAGAGAAAAGAAGGTTCTGGAGAAAGAGTGCCCTACAAGCATTATCTACACAATTACCTTGAGAGGGGTGTCCCTTTGGGATCTTAGTCAGGACTTGCTTCTTGATCCATCCAGTGCCTATAAGACTTGATGCTTGCAGATGTAAAGAGAGCTTATTGCATGGTTCTTACATCTAATAAGGCAACAGTACCTTCCCTTAGTACCTCCTACTTTTTGTCTATTGGTTGTGGTAGGGAAGGAGGGGGGCTAGGAAAAAAATTTCCTATGTGGAATTATTTTAGTTTAATCTTTTAAAATTTGCCCTTTGGACTTTATGTCTGAAGAACATTGAGCATTCTATTTTGTCTTTTACTTGCAAGGGGTAATGATAAAATCTGATAGTTAAAATTCATAAAAAACTGATAGTTAACAAAATATATAACTTATATATATATCACTCATTTAAAAAAATATGATTCAGTTTCCTTAATTGTAGTTATGGAATAATTTATATATTGTTAAACATTTGGAAATCTTTAAAATTTGATCAACATGTTTTGCAGTTTCCTTCAATATTCCAAAGTTTAAGAGAATTGAAGATATAAATATCTGAAAGAATGTAATAGGAGAGTATAATTTCTCCTTCACTGAGTTAAAACACATATATACACATAAACTTAAAGTGCCCCTGTTAGTGAAATATGCCTTTCCCACTGACCACATCCCACACCTTTGTGGCCCTTTTGACTTAGAATCCCCCCAATTTTAAAAAGCACACTTTATCTCACAATCTATTTCCTGAATACTTTTTTTTATTGTGTTCATGCAATAAGAAATTTAGATAATTTTCATTTTGCATACTTGTTTTTATTAATTTTATACTGATTTACCATTTTTACTTATTCACCTCTGTTAAACCACACACTAGAAAAAGTGTCAAATTTTCTGATTCTGAACTAAATAACCATGAGAAATCACCAGTGTATTTGAGAAAAATATGCAAAAAAATTTTTAAGGGTAATTCTAGAATGGTGAAAAGAATACTGAACTTAGAATCAGAAGACTTAGGTTTAATTCCTAGCTCTGTCATTTTATTACTATGTGATCTTGATAAACCATTTGTAAATGCCATTTTCTCATCTGTAAATGAGAATCATCCCTTATTTACTTGAAAGAGTTAATGTTAGATTAAATTAGAATACTCATTTACTTTGTAAACTCTAGGGCACTATGTGACAATATTGTTTAGAATTTAACTTGTGTATTGAGTTTTCCTTATAATTTAATTTTATAGATATGTTTAATATAAATTTTAATTTTAATGTTACTGGATTTGAAATGACAACTTTGATTTGGTTATTCATTTAACAGATATTTTTGGGACATCCACTCTATAGAAGGTACTGTGGATTCAAGGTAGAACCAGTTCCTACCTTAATGGGCTAGGGACTTATTGGAAAGCAGTAAAACACAATCAAAGAGTAACTTTCATCCATTGATATCTGGTTAAGTTAGCAGGTACACTTCCACTCCACATTTCTTTTGGACACATTTTCTTCATTCACCTTTTCTTCACATCAGAGTTTGGCTGCCCTTGAATGACTGGATGCCTGCGTGATAATCAATTTCATATTGAAGGCTGTGCAATAACAATGCACAATATTGTCTTTTCTGAGAATTGAGGTAATCACTTTAAAGTAAGTACAATTATATAAATACATGACGGATACACTGATTTGGTTCATAATGAGGTGTGACTCCTTTCTCTTTTATGTTTGTCATTACTTTGGATCACTAATCATAACACTTTTTTATGAGGTCAATATTATTTTAGGTGTTTCAGTGTATGGTTTTCATTTTGATTGAATATTGGAATATAGTAGAAATAATTTTGGAGGCTAAAGACTTTGGTCTGCATATTACCTAACACAATTTATATTTAACAGTTTATACTTGAGTTTATACTTAACAATTTTGTTTAAAAAAGACCTTATATGAAAATTTTATCATATCTATACTAATAAAAGCCTAATATGCTAAGAGTCTGGTTGTCCAGTTGGCCATTCAACCAATCAAAGTGTAATATGCTAATGATATTCTAAGGCCACTCAACTGCTCGCTATGATGTGCACTGACCACCAGGAGGCAGACGCTCAATGCAGGAGCTGCCCGTTGGTGGTCAGTGCACTCCCACTGGGGGAGTGCCGCTCAGCCAGAAGCCAGGCTAATGGCTGGCAAGTGCAGCGGCGGTGGCAGGAGCCTCTCCTGCCTCCGTGGCAGCACTAAGGATGTCTGACTGCTGGCTTAGGCCCACTCCCCGTAAGAGCCATCAGTTGGACATTCCCCAAGGGCTCCTGGACTGTGAGAGGGTGCAAGCCAGGCTGAGGGACCAACCTCCCCCATCCGAGTGCACGAATTTTGTTCACCAGGCCTCTAGTAACATTATAAGCTCTATATTTATATAAAAATTATTCATGCCTTCTCCAATATGAATCTAAGGATATTCAGAAAGTTTTAGAAAAGCTCTTTGTGATCATCAATAAAACACATTATGTAGTTATTAACATGTTATTGAAATGGAGGAAATAGATTGTTAATAATTTCATATTTAAACTCCAATCAAGATTAAACAAAATATTAAATCCCTGGACATATTTCTGTCAAATTTTAAGATATGAACATGACTTTAGAAATATTTCTATCAGGCTCTAGCTGGTTTGGCTCAGTGAATAGTGTGTTGGCCTGCTGACTGCAGGGTCCCAGGTTCAATTCCAGTCAAGGTCACATGCCTGGGTTATGGGCTCAATCCCCAGTAGGGGAGTGTAGGAGGCAGCCAATAAATGATTCTCTTTCATCACTGATGTTTCTATTTTTTTCTCTCTCTCCCTTCCTCTCTGAAATCAATAAAATAAATAAATAAATAAATAAATAAATAAATAAATATTTCTATCAGGTTGTTTTGGGAAAAGTTGGAAACTAACTGCTGACATGTGGTTCATATCCAATAATTAGAGAAGGGATTTTCAGGCTAACTTACCATCTGTCCTAAAATGTAATGTTTAGAAATCAAGGCAATATAAAATTATTGTCATGCTAGTGCTCAATAATTAGCTGAATCTAACAAGAAATAAGTATTATTTATCTACTAGAGGCCCGGTGCACAAAAATTTGTGCACTTGGGGGGCAAAGGCGGGGGTCCCTCAGCCCGGCCTGTGCCCTCTCGCAGTCTGGGACCCCTCAGGAGATAACGACCTGCTGGCTTAGGCCTGCTCCCGGGTGGCAGAGGGCAGGCCCAATCCCTAGGTGCAGCCCCTGGTCGGGCTCAGAGCAGGGCTGATTGGGGAGTTGGGGCGCCACCCCCTGTCATGCACAGAGCAGGGCCGATCAGGGGGTTGGGGCGCTGCCCCCTGTCACTCACAGAGCAGGGCCCATCAGGGGGGTTGGGGCTCTGTACCCTGTCACACACAGAGCAGGGCCGATCAGGGGGTTGAGGAGCTCCCCCCTGTCATGCACAGAGCAGGGCCCATCAGGGGGTTGGGGAGCTCCCCCCTGTCATGCACAGAGCAGGGCCCATCAGGGGGTTGGGGGGCTCCCTCCTGTCACGCACAGAGCAGGGCCGATCAAGGGTGAGGAGCTCCCCCCTGTCACGCAGGGGGCGGTTGGGGCGCCGCACCCTGTCACAGAGCAGGGCCGATCAGGGGGTTGGGACACCGTACCCTGTCACACACAGAGTCGCAGGGCGATCAGGGGGTTTGGGCGCTGCCCCCTGTCACGCTGATCCGGTGCCAGGAGGCCTCGAGGCTCCGCTGATCCCGGTGCTGGGAGGCATAGTACCCTTTTACTATATAGGATAGAGGCCTGGGGGCCGGCTGGTTTGCCCTGAAGGGTGTCCTGGATCGGGGTGGGGGTCCCCACTGTGGTGCCTGGCCAGTCTGGGTGAGGGGCTTATGGCTGTTTGCAGCTGGTCACACACCCTTCAGGGTGGGGGTCCCCACTGGGGTGCCTGGCCAGTCTGGGTGAGGGGCTGAGGGCTGCTTTTCAGGCTGGCGATTGTTGACTGAAGCTCCCAAGCGCTCCTTTTTTTTCTCTTTTTTTAATTTTATTCTGGGCCAGCTTTAACTCTGGCTCTAGCTCTGAGGCTTCCGCTGGTTTGTTTGCATTCTATAATCAAAACAATATATAACTCCAGCTCTGAGATCCCGGCCTTCTATATTTGTTACAAAGTTTCAAACTGCCAGCTCAGAGGCCGGCAGCGCAGGCGGGGAACGTTGGAGTCCTCCTTCACTGCAGCAAGCAAGCCTCATGTTCGCTTCCAGCTGCCTGGCTGCCAGTCGCCATCTTGGCTGACAGTTAATTTGCATATACTCACTGATTAGCCAATGAAAAGGGTAGCGGTCGTACGCTAATTACCATGTTTCTCTTTTATTAGTGTAGATTGCTACATATCAATAGATGCCTGATCACTACTTCTACACAATACTATCCTGGAGGTCCTAGCATGTTGTAAATGTTTCCCTCCACGTCCCGTGTGGTTCAGGGTTCAGGACCTGGAAGAGGAGCCGCACACAAATGAAAGAGAAGAGACAAGAGATAATTTGGAAATATTGGGGGGCCAGGCGGGTAAGTCCAACTCAAGAGGAAGCACTTCCACTGGTGCTCAGGCCATACCAAACTTTTATTGATCTGGGACACACCCATAGCATAGCCCTTAGGCAGGCAATTTCCAGTAACAGGCAGACTAGCCCATCAGCAAGGATTTACATAATAATAAATGGGGAAGTTGCTTCAGCTACCATTGTCTGGACTAACAATGGGTGCACAGCCCTGACCTTTACAAGGGCTTCAAGGGTCACCAGCCTGATGCAGTTCCTGGTCCACACCTCTCTGCTAGTGAAGACAATAGGTGGTTTCCCACACTAGCAAGGGCAGTAAGGAATGAAAAATAAAAAATAAAAGACTAGAAAGACTAGACACTGTCTGTGCCCTGACCCCACCTTAACAACCCTGACCCCAGACTCCTGGCCAGAGCCACGCCCAGGCCCACCTTTAAGCCTTCTCTGAGCACTAACCCCCACCCCACCCCTCCACCCCAACCATCTGGCCCATTCCTGCCATCTCACCCCCCTTATGCCGATCACCATAACTTGCCAACTTCCCAGCACACATACCCAGGAGTCCCAGGGACCACTTAGGGAGGGGAGCATTGTGGCCTCCCCAAAACCCACCCAGGGTCCCCCTGCTCTGCTCTGACAATCAGTGATCCCATCGGACTGTCCCCTTTGCCCTACACAGGATCAGCCATCCTGTCCCCAGTCTCACCCCTGCATTGCTCCTCTGGGGCCAAATAAATAGTCAGAAATTCAAAAAAAAAAAAAAAAGACTAGAAAGAAAGAAAGGAAATCCTTACCATTTGCAGATGTGTTTTACATGTAAAAAAAAGTAGACAAATGTACAGGAAAATGATCAGAATACTAAGAAAATATAGCAGTGTCATATATAAATGGTTAATAAAATCTATTGTATTTCTATACTTTAGCAAGAAAGAGAATATAAAATTTAAAAATAATTGCCATTTACAATAACCTAAAACTAAATTTAATATGTTCAAGCTCTATGCTGAAAAGCATAAATTTTTAAAAAAAATATTATTTAAATTAATTGATTGATTATTTATTTTAGTGCCATTTGCTGGTAACCACACCCAAGGACAGATGAAGTTAAGAGAAGAAATCTCATTTTGGTACATCAGCATAAAGTTGATGAATATTCTATTGATCCTTCCCTAAGACCTCCTCTAAACGCCCAGCATTTTAAACCTCTGAAAACCAAGTTCCCAGTGGGTTCTCCCTCCAGGGAGCATGCCCCTGCCATTCCCTTTCACCTCTTCTTCCTCCATAGGCACATATATTCTAAACTCCAAGGGACCCCACAAGACTTGCAGCCAGGGGAGCAATTGGCAGCAGCAGCTCGTCCAGGGCTAACCTCCTGAACTTGTCTCCATGGTCCCCTTTTCTCTGACTTTCCAGTGAGCCAAAGCATCCCAGCCAGGCTCTTCAATTACGTCTTCTATGCCCTTTGTTGCACTGTCCTGAGCGTGTTTTTGCTGTAGTCAATAAATTCTTGCTTGCTTTTCTACACTTTGTCTCTTGATTGAAATATTTCCTTCAAGAAGTCAAGAACCGAGGTCTCATTGTTTCAACAGTAACACCCCAACATAAGCTCTAAATTTTATGTTCACACAGCTCAAAGGAAGAGACTGGGACCTCTCCAACAATTCTCTGTCCCCTACATTCACTGCCATTGTCTAAAGATCATGCCAGATGGAGGACAACCATGTTTGGGTGATTATAGCCCTGTGCTTTCCTATTAACTACAAATACTGACTGTCATCTCTGGCTGGTTACTAGGCTTGAGACAGGTTAGTAAGGCAGGACAAGCACAATAGGGAAACTGAGACAGATAGTTAAACAGCAATTTGTAGCCATCTAGTAAGTCCTATCGTCTCTAAACCAAGGATAGTTAAGAGTAAATAGTTTGCACTTCTCCTCAACCAGAGGGTAAATAACTGAGAACCATAAATTTTATTGCATTAATTTATTATTCTGCCATAACACATTACCATATATGTAGTGGGTTAAAAACACAAATTTATTATATTACATTTCTTAAAGTCAGAAATCTGATATGGGTCTCACCAGACTTAAACCAAAGTGTAAGTAGGCTTCAGTTCTTTTTTTACCCCCTGCCTGTCTCTTTCTCTCTTTTTTAAAACATGTTTAATATTAACGTTATTGCAGATGTCCCCAACTTTTCCCAATTGTGTCCACCTCCACCCATTCCTGCCTCCCCCTCCCTGGGCCTTTATCACACTCTTGTCTCTGCTATGGAGTATGCATGTATGTTCATTTTTTTGAAGTCTCTGGAGGAACCTGTTTCTTGCTTATTTGGAGAGTTCTCAGAATTTACTTCCTGTGGTTGTAGGATTGAGTGGCCCATTTTCTTTTGGCTTATAAACAGAGCTGTTGCTAAAAGTTTTTCTATTTATTTATTTATGAAGATATTTTTATTGATTTCAGAGAGGAAGGCAGATGGAGAGAGAGACAGAACATCAATGATGAGAGCGAGTCATCCATCTGCTGTCTCCTGCATGCTCCACACTGGGGAGATTGAGCTTGCAACCTGGGCATGTACCCTGACTCGGAATTAAACTGCGATCTCCTGGTTCATAAGTTGACTCTCAACCACTGAGCCATGTAGGTTCTGGGGATTTGGCCATAGGCATTTTTGAGGGCCATTATTCTGCCTTTCAAAGTTATTAAAGTGAATCTTAAATTACCCAATAAAACAAAGGATTGTACCATGTTTATGAATTGGAAAACAATAGTCTAAAAATTTGAATTCATTTTTATTGTGAGTCAAAGCCTTGTGTAGATCCTAAAATGTTGTGGAAATAATTCTCTAAGAAATGAAGGAAAGTCCTGGCTGGTGTGGCTCAGTTGGTTGAACATTGTCACCTGCACCAGAGATCACCAGTTTGATCCCCAGTAGGGATCATGCAAGAGACAGCAGAAAGATGTTTCTCTCTCATCAATGTTTCTATTTCACATCGATGCTTCTCTCTTTTTCTCCCTCTCCCCTTTTCTTTCTCTAAAATCAATAAAAACATATTAGATCCTCTTGGTATTTACCAGGGTCAAATTTTCATTCAGGGGAAGAAGGCATACTTAGTTCCCACATTCTCTGAATAATATCTCTTCCTTCAGTTTTATGGCATCTTAGAAACCTCATATCCTACATGAGCTTCCTATTATTCTATAGGTAACATCTTTAAGTGTTTATGTACGTTCAGAATAATGAAATTCACTAAGTTAAAAATTATCCTTTTAAACTATGAGACAAATTTTTGTTGGGTAGTTTAATCGATGTCAGTGAATGAGAGATTTTAATGTTCAAGAGATGGGAATTAAGAGGATTTAAAACACTTCGCTCTTAGGACATGAAGAACTTTTGAGAGTAAAGTGAAAATAAGAGAAAAAATTATTGAGGTCTGTGAAATGAATTCAGTCATCAAAATAAAATGCAATGACAATTCTTATGATACTTTAAATATGTGATGTGATGGCCGTAGATGAAGAAAGACTAAAAACTGCAATACAGTATGTTTATAGAATTGATATGTTTGCATTGCTAAACATTTTCAGTGTTTCATCTCATACTTTTGATTAGTGGTTGTTGTAGACAGTTGACAAGGTCTATGTGTGGTAGCTCTCATCTGTAGGTTCTGAGTAGTGCTGTC
This sequence comes from Myotis lucifugus, assembly GCF_000147115.1. Classification (NCBI taxonomy): domain Eukaryota; kingdom Metazoa; phylum Chordata; class Mammalia; order Chiroptera; family Vespertilionidae; genus Myotis; species Myotis lucifugus. The sequence goes on from NW_005871497.1 coordinate 108,393, forward strand.
AGTTGTAGGTTATGGGGCATTTTTGTACAGGAGTAGTGGCCCCTTGAGTTGAAGGAGTAACAGGGCCTGTGGCATTAGATTGTGGAATTGCAGTGGAATCCTCAGCAAGCTCTGAGTCATACTAATATTTATATTCACAGGTGGAATGATAATCTTCAGTGCCATAGATATACTCTTTAGGATTTCTGACATCTTTTCCAGGACTCTAGCCTTGGAGAGGGCATGGCCCACTCAAAAACAATTAATGTAATAGTGTTAGAAACAAATTCAATTTGTCTAAGTCAACAGATAATATCAATTATAAGTTTAGTTGGCTATTACATTTATGTCCAAACTGTGGAAATCCAAAAGCCTCTAGAAAAACCTATGTCTTAATCTCTTTCTTACCCGCATAGATACCTTAGAAGGGGTTTATCCTGGGTTCTGATAAGATTTTATCTTCTCTAGTCATTTCTCCAAGCAAAAACTAGTGAGCTCGGTTTGAATAATGAACCCTTCATCCTTGAATGGTCCTCCTACTTTTTTCCAATTGGGGAGAGACTGAGAAAATTTAAATATATTTAAATATGAGTGTTGTTGGCAAGGATTAATATTGATTAAAAGAAAGTCAAGTCTGTTGACAAAATCAGTTGTTCCTATGGATTCTTCTCATTTATAATTTTGTTTCACTCTTTCATCTTTACTTAAGAAAAAGGAATAATAATTTTATTCATTATAAAATTTTTATTATTTGTATTATTAGTCCAAATCATTAGTTTAAAATTTATTATTTCTGTGGCATATGGTATGTCAAGGTTATTTTTATTCTTTAAGGTCTTTGTCTTAACCATCCCAACACTGGTTGTAGGTATTTTGAGATAAATAATTCAAAAGAATAATTTTTAAATATGGAAAATAACTATGGTAATGCCAAATATTAATTTTATAAGTATTTTTAACCTTGATGTTAAGAGTTTTGGGGATTTCTCAATGTATTTCTATGAAATATATACTTAAAAAGAATACACTTGACCTTTCAAATCTATTTTTGTTCTTCAGTCTTGATTGTTAAGTTTATAGCCTTTAGACTAATAACATGGGCAGCCAGCCACTTTAACAGTGTCTCACATTAGGAAGATTAGGAAGAGCACATGCCATCATCTCCTTCTAAACAGTGTGCTAGTTAAGATAATACATAATATTTATATAGCAATTTAGTTGTCATTCTGCTGACATTCAGCTTTCTTTCCTTTAAATCTGAGATTAAGTTATAAAAACATTCTCCCTTTAAACTTTTAAATTGCTGTGATTGGTAATATGATTTGCAGTAATTTTCTTTTGAATTTAAAATTGGCCTAACAATATATCACTGACTTTGCTAGTTTGATTCATAATTACTAAGAAACTGCTAAGGTCAACATAGTTATTCCAGATTTTTGTAAGAAAAGCCTAGGTTTAATACTATTTAAATGGGTATTTCAACTTCAGTCACTGATAATCCATACTTACTTGATTGTTTAACAAAAATGTATTTAAATTCTACATTGTATTAGGTCTTATATTGGAGAGACAGTAATGAGAAGGACATAGTTCATATGCAGAAAGGCTTAAGCGCAGCAGGAGAGGTGGGCCGGAAAGTATAACAGTTTGATGAGTACTAAGAGGGAAAGAAAGTGTCAGGGCCAGGATGCTGTGGTAGTACATTAGTGGGGCAGTTGCCCTTGGAAGTTCAGGAAAGGTTTTCTTAAGGATGTAATATCTAAGTCAAGGAATCAAATTTTGATTATGTGATATGAATTATCAAAAGGACTTAGGAAGTTTCAGAGAAACTAGTAAGATGATGCAGTAAAGCCATCACGGTGTTTTTGAATTGTTGGGGTGTGCAGTATGAAGATCTAATAGAGAGAAATGAGGTGGCAAGGCAAATGATAGCAAGATCATGAAAGTTGACTTTATTTGCAGACAATGAATGTACTTGGAAATGTCACTTAGGGGATTTAAGAATAAAGGGACGATCATTTATTGAACACTTGGCTAACATAGGGACTCTAATAAATGTCTCAGATTAAAGGTTGTATGTTATAGTAGTAAGATAATAAAGGCTGGTGGGCTGAATTACTAGAGTTCAAAGCTAAACTAGACTATTTAGTAGCTTTTTGATGTTGGAAGAATTAATTTCTTTGAGCCTCAGTTTTCTCATTTACCTATGAACACCATAACACTACTTCTCTAAGAGACTACTATATGGGATAAATAAAGAAATACCTGAAAAACTCTTGTTATAGAGCCTGCCACATAAACAAACAAACAAACAAATGTTAGTTTCCATTCTATTTATTACTCAGGGTCACACAGTTCAGCAATGTGACTTAAAACTGTAATCCAGTTCTATCCAAATCTAAAGTCTATAAATCTTCACTATTTTAAAGATGTTTAACTGTTTTAAATTTGTTTTCACATATACAAAATGATAACTAATAACAAATTATTTCAAAAGGTTAAGAGGTTGATGTGTGTGAGTGTTTTATACATTTTTAAAGTGCTGTATAGATGCTTATTATATCACTAGAAACCCAGTGTGCGAAATTGCGCAGCCCCGTGCACCCATGTCCACCTCGCCGTGCCCACTCTTTCGCCAGACCGCCTGCCAGCCACCAGCCTTGCTGCGATCGGAGCCTGTGGGCCATGCCATGTGAGCCAAAATCGCATGAGACCCCCAGACCCTCTGTGTGAGGCGAGACCCCAGACTCCAGACCCGCCACGTGAGGTGGGACCCCAGACCCCAGACCAGCCGGCGCAAAGCAGGACCCCAGACCTGTTGCATAAGGCAGGACCCATCAATGCATCTCCTGGTGACTGGTTGTTTGGTTGTTACGGCGTTATGGCCATGGGCTTTTTATATATATAGATTGCATTCTAGAAGACCTGAGAACTTTCAAATAAGGTTGTTTTGTACAACTTAAGAAAGTGTTTTTCTGCCCTAGTCAGTTTTGCTCAGTGGATAGAGCATCGGACTGTGAACCAAAGGACGTGTACCTAGGATGCAGGCTCCTCCCAGCCAGGCCCTGGTTGGGGCACATGAAGGAGGCAACCAATCAATGTGTTCTCTTACATTGATATTTCTTTCTGTCTCTCCCCCTCTCTTCCACTCTCTCTAAAAATCAATGGAAAAATATCTTCAGGTAAGGATTAAATAAATGAATGAATAAATAAATAAATAAATTAATTAATTAATAAATAAATAAATAAAGTGTTTTTCCCAGTGGGCATTTGGCAAATAATTAATGAATGAATGATTATTTGTGAATCTCAAGATCAGATTTCTGTGCTAAAAGACTGGATTTCTCATTAGTTACAAACCACTTCACTTGAATGGACCCTAGCATCTGAAAGTAATTGACCCAAATCCAAAATAACAGATGTTCCCTTTCATTCCCCCTTGACCCCCCTTCTAGCCCACCCCTACTTCCCTGCCTCAGGCCTTCACCACACTATTGTCTGTGACCATGGGTTATGCACATAAATTCTTTGGCATGAGCTAGTATTAATACTTATGAATGCTTTTCTTCTTTCAAAACATTTTGGTTCCATTGTGTTTTATCCACCAGACTGGGAATGCTTTTAAAGTAGTGTCCACATGCTTAAGAGCATGGACTTTAAAGCAAAACTCCCTGGCTTCAAATCCCAGCTCCAGTTGGGGGAAATCACTTATTTCTTTTTCACAATAATAACAATAACAACAATAATATGTAATCCTTGAGTGTATATTAAATAAGTAAATACATGTAAACAAAGAATATTGGCCTATAGCATGTACTGTGTAACTCTTGATTGCTTATTATTATTAAATGTTATTGTTTTATATCCCACAACAATTGTTATAGTACCTTGTATACAGTAGCTGGTAAATGTTTTGTAATTAGTTTATTAAATTCTACCTCTTTCACATTTTTAATTTTTTTTTCCAAGAAATTAATGGTCATAGCAAATGAGGCTTAGTGATGTCAGATTCCTGACCAGGCCTGTCTTCCAGACTCTAGCATTTGAGTGAGGAAGAAAGTAAAGGCTCATAAACCACTCCCAATAATAGCACATCTATTGAAGATTTCAGCAAAAGGTTTTATGGGTGATCAGTAAGAACTTTGCAAGGGTTGAGTGATTTATACTTTTCCTGGCATGATGTGTTAAATATGGAATAAGCACATAAATGACCCACTAATTTTCTTTTCAATATTTGATTAAGAATATTGCAGGTCAAGAGCCTCAATCAACTCCTGTTAATGTTGCCATGGATCTGTTTGTAGTTGTGGTTATCTGTAGCTTGTGGCAGAATTTGCTCTCGGGAATGATCTAAAGTTAGCAATATATTTTGGCACTTAAATTTAATGCTAACTCTAGGGTCCCCATGATTCCAGAGTCAGTTTGGGGTCCTCTAGATTGGAACACCATGACTTAGATCTTCTCTGGTCCCAATGACCAGGCTGAAAATTTAGATGTTCCAGTGTTATTCTGGAGAAGATATTCTTAATCAGTGTTAGGCCCTGGAGCACTTTGAGAATCAGGTGGAATTATGAACTTTGCCCTCAGTTAAACTTGTGTAATCAAACTCACACTAAATTTGTCTTAGAAAGTCAAGGTTTTAAAGGTCCCTGAGACATATCCACAGACTCAAGTTAAATCCAGTTGCATTCAATTGGCTTTATTGTACAAGAACCAAAAATTTAAATGTCACATGAAAGTAGAATGTAAGGGGAAAAGAAAGAGCCGAATCTGTGAAAATCACATTCTCTCTTGACTGAAGGTAGACAAGTGGCCAAAGGAGAGTTTGAATTGGTTTCAACAAGACCTATAAAAAAATGATGACAGTTTAGGAATTTAGTTCATAATCTGTTAATAGTTATCATGATATGTAGATTTCATTAAGCTTTCATAAAAAGAGTTTATCAAATTAAATATTTCAGTGTAAATATTTAAGCTTGTCATACAGTGAACTGAAAATAATTTTCACCTAATATTTATAGATAGACACTGTCCTTTACATGCATATTTATAAGTGATTTTGTACAATGGTTTTAACTTAAAATCTATATTTGTGGGTTTTGAACAAATATAACTATAGAAATAATGATTATTCTATTAAAACCATAATCATGTAATAATATATTTTAGATCAATAAAATATATAACTGCATACTAAATTACTTGCTTTCCTGTAATCTCCATTTATTTTTCTCATTTTTTTCCTAAATTTTAACACATCAAAATTTTATCCATCTTATCTTCTTTTTTTTGTATTAGATGTCCTATTAAATATCAATGAAATAATACATTATACACATATGCTGATCTAAGTAAACAAAATTTTTTGTTTTTCTTCAAATTAGGCAGCCTATATGGAAATAGATGGCATAATAAATAAGCCTCACTATCTGAAATCAATAAGGACAAGATATTGGCTATAAGTAAATCTTAATATTTATTAATTTTACTTTAGTTTTTCTAATGTGTTACATTTTACAGATAGATACATTTTTACAATTCTGCAATATGCAGTCTCACTTATACCTCATAGTCACCAGATTCTGAGAAAAGGAAAGTTTGGAGAGACTAATGACTTGCCTAATCAAACAGATGGAAGAATCAGCCTTCTCTGATCTAATGCTATTACCATTTTATCATAGATCACTGTTGTATTTTAGATCATAAAACCTGGAGACAATGTGATGCCCTGAAAATATTTGTTGTGGAGACTCAAACATTTTTAACTTTCTCCCCAAATTATTTCACACTCTGGTCCTTTCCTATTTTATTAATCTTTCTTTTTATTTTAATTTCTTCCCATAAATTTCAAATTATTTTAGACCCTGCCATTATCCATTGATTTAAGTAATAAATAGAAACATTTTACATCATATTTAAGGTTCTGAAAATATCCTTTTAATATGTGTATGCTTTTCAAGTTAAGAATTAGTTTCTTCCATGAATTTATCTTAAAAGAAGATAAATTTGGGGTGTCTAACATCATGGATTCTTTAACAAACTATATCTGAAATAAAAGAATGCATGGGAAAAATATTTCCTTTCACTGTATTCATACAAAAATTAGAGTGCAAGAATACTGTTAAATAATTAAAATGTATTTACATTCACATCCTATATACATTTTCTAAGAAAACATTTTTGAAATAAGAAAAATCATGATTTTAAGATATAATTTTATTCTAGTATGAAAATAGTAATGAAATAAAACTAATAAATTCTAGGAGTGTTCCAACTGTCCTTAAAAAGTTTGATAATAAAATACCCAAGTTTTCTTCATTTTGTAAAATAAGGTTATTTTTTACTTCTTGTTGGAACAAAATCTAGTGTACCAATGCTATGGCACCACCAAATTAAAATCATAAGTTGCCTATTTTGCCTGTCCTCATAACAGACTTAATTTATCTATTTCTATTATATTTAGATTTTGTGACTATATTGATAAATCCATAAGTCTTGTCTTTATTTTTTTCTCTTGCTCATTTACCTGTGTTGTCTTCTTTGATGCTTCCATGGAGTTTTTAGACCACGGTGGTAGGTGCAGTAATTGTGACTGTGGTGGTATCAGGTGTGCTTGGGATGAATTGTGAGGAAGCTTCCTGAGTAACCACAGTGCTCTCTGTTGGTTCACTGGACAAAATCACTGTTGGCTCATCAGCAGGAATGATATTGATGGTAGGGATGACTGCCTTATCCTGATTTTTCTTTGGGGGGGTGGCAAAAAGTGGTGGAGTTGATTCACTGGGTGGAAAAAGTGTTGCCTCATCAGCAGGAACGGTATTGACAATAGGGATGACTGCCTTATCCTGATTTTTCTTTGGGGGGACGGCAAAAAGTGGTGGAGTTGATTCACTGGGTGGAATAAGTGTTGGCTCATCAGCAGGAACGGTATTGGCAGTAGGGATGACTGCCTTATCCTGATTTTTCTTTGGGGGAATGGCAAAAAGTGATGGACGTAGGTATGGGTGACGTACCAGAGTGGGTGGGTAGATATTTGGCAGGGCTTGCCATTGAGGAATTTGGGCATGTGGCCTAATTGAAACTGGTTTTGTATAACATGGGTAAGGCATATATTGGTTATTAATTGGTACAGCTGGTCTATATTGGTAGTAATTGGGTGCAATGTGCGGATAACTCTTCCACACATAATGAATTGGAATATATTTGACTGTGCTTTGGTCAAACAATCTTTTATCAGTCTCACAGCACTGCAAAGAATAAATTGTGCAGAATGGTGTTATTATAGGATAGACTGTAGAGATATCTTAAATCAGAATTTTTTTGAAATAATGTTATGGTATTTAACATTGAATAAGTACAATATTAACAGTAATAAACCCCACAACCATATTTATTATTTTACAAGATATGATTTATACATTTCCCTTCAACTTCTTAATTTTCAACAAATATTAAAAATAGTATTAGTTTCAAACAAATTAGATGAGGTAACCCATAATGTAAACCACATTGCCAAGAACTTGGCATATATGAAGAGTGCTCAGTAAATGTTGAGCATCATGTTAGGTACAACAGGTAGAAAAATCTCTTAGAGACCTTTGACATACTATACACAAAGAGACCACACACAGAGAAATATATATATATATATATATGTATATATATATATACGTATATATATCTTTTACAAATACGTTTGTATTTACTAGTATATATGCAGTCTCAGCACATATTCATAATTGTTTAAAATTTTATTTATCTAGAGATTAGGCTGAGGGCACATTCGTTTTTTCCCTAAATTAATTATAGCAGAATAGTAAAATAATATGATGTGGGAGATTCTGGATTTATACTTTAAATTTTTTTCCAGTTTAATTTTATCCATTAAATATAATTTAGGCAATTTTCCATTTTTATTTGCTTCTGTTCTACTGATTATGTGTATTTATCAAAATATATCTTTAGGTTTTTTCCATATAAATAGAAAAAATCAATAAAATTACACTGTAAGCAAGCATTTCTCATGAAGGGGGACATTTAAATATATTCATTTAAACATATTTGGGAAATAAAAGGAGGAAGTAAATACAAGTGCATGAAAAATACTCAAAGGTGGTTAGTGGGTTCTTTCCCAAAGTCTTAAAAAGTGGCCAGGAGAGATATCATTAAATTCTGCTTTTGTTTTCATATTTTCTCAATGTTAAATTAATGAAAGAGTTTTCTCATGTTGTTAAATATACATGAAATCCAAAAACACATGATTTAGGTTATAAAACAAAACCAAGATTTATAGAACATTGAGGTTGATTCATGTTTGCTGAAGGGTTTTTTACAATGATTATTAGGTTTTTTATGGAATTTAAATATTTATTTAGTTTTTAGACAGAAGCATTTTAATATCATTGGACTTTGCAGAATATTATACTTGGAAGTTCATGTCTCTACCAGAAGTAATTAAAGTAAACTTACTGTTTGTTGTTCCTGGTTTTGCACCTCTGCACCCTGGTGAGGTTCAAAGATATAGTAAGAAATACATTTTTTTTAAAAAAAGGCAAGGTCTAGATTTTTGTGTGTTTATTAAACGCTTTTATATTATAGACAAAACACTAGAGGCCTGGTGCACGGATTTGTGCACCTGTGGGGTCCCTAAGCCTAGCCTGCAGGTATGGGGCCCAAACCAGCTCTCTGACATCCCACAAGGGATCCTGGATTGCCAGAGGGCGAAGGCCAGGCTGAGGCACCACTGGTGCACTTTCAGGGCCAGGGAGGGACTGCATGAGGGCTCCAGGGCGTGTCTGGCCCATCTTGCCCAGTCCCGATCGGCCAGACCCCAGCAGCAAGCTAACCTACTGGTTGGAGAGTTTGCCCCCTGGTGGTCAGTGTGCATCATAGCGACTGGTCGAACGTTTGGACACTTAGCATATTAGGCTTTTATTATATGGGGGGGGTCCCTCAGCCCAACCTGCACCCTCTCCAATCGGGGACCCCTTGGGGGATGTCCAACTGCCATTTTAAGCAGGCAGTCGGACATCCCTCTCATAATCTGGAACTGCTGGCTCCTAATTGCTCACCTGCCTGCCTGCCTGATCACCCCTAACTGTCTCTGCCTGCCTGCCTGATTACTCCTAACCCCTCTGCCTGCCTGCCTGATTGCCCCTAACTGCCCTCCCCTGCCGGCCTGATCTCTCTCCCAATGGCCCTCCCCTGCCAGCCTGATCTCACCCCCAAGTGCCCTCCCCTGCCGGCCAATTTGGTTTTGATTTGTTGGTTTCTATGCCAGTCAGCGTGAAAAGCTCCGCCTCCTAGGCAGCCATTGGCTCCTCACAGTTCACCCAGATTTGGTTCTGATTGGTCGGTTTCTATGCCAGTAAGCATCTCCGGGCCTGATCAGAGAGGCGGGGTTGATCAGCAGCCCCCATGGAGAGAAACAGAGGCGCGGCTGCTGGTGAAATCCGGAAAGAAAGAGAGAGGCAACGGCTGATCAACAGCTGCCATGGAGGCTGAGGATCAGACCCTGCCTCTCTCTCCGGGCCTCTCTCTGGGCCTGATCCGCAGCCCCCTTGGCAGTCAGTGCTGTATCTCTGCGCCCGCACCAGCAGCAGTCAGTGCTGGGTCACCACAGCAACCCAGCACTGACTGCAGGACTGACTTCTGGTGTTTGGTGGAGTCTGTGGTCATTGTGGACCCTTGGCTTTTATATATTAGGATAATTTCTTTTTTATTGTAGCACTGTAAAATACTGTAAAGCATTTTCCATGGTTATTTCATCTACAAGGTCTGTGAACCACTCAAAAAGTGACAGCAATTTACCTATTACAATAATAATAATAATGATGAACCTCATGGTTAAATTGTCTTTAAAAATCATTACCTAGGAAAAAATATTCAAGGTTGAAAATAATATGGTCATCTAACTCTTGTGCCAACAAATGTATTTGATATTTATTTAAATAAAAACTATGAATAACATTGTTTGTATTAAATCTACATTGTTAGAAATAAGGGGAGCAATGAGCATATCTCTTTTTCTGTCTCCTAAGAAGAATTATGAGTTTCATGTAGATTTAAAACAATTGCCTCTGGCATAACATCAATATATAAATGTTATATACATACTAATGTTTTTTTAATTTTTTAATTAAATTTTATTGGGGTGACATTGTACTAATGTTTTTTTAAATCAAGTTTCATTTTTTTTTATAATACTTTTCTTAATCTGGTTTGCAATGTGCATAGGAAATCAGAAGTGAGAAAATTTCCATAGATGTATATATATGAAACTTTAAATAGTTATGAAGGTTTTATAAACTTTAGAGATGAGGTCATAATATAAAATATTTTTTAAATGATTGTTCTTGTTTAAGGCATGTCACACACACTCCTTGGATTAAAAAAAAGTCTCTAGAAATCTTTTGAAAGTTGTAGGAATATAAAATCAGAAACTTGATAAAAAGAACAAAATTCAGGTTGTGTTGAGATAGAGACTTGTTTTCTTCTAAATTGCTAATTTAAAGTTTAAAAGTTTAAATAGCAATATAAATATTATAGAAACTTTGCCTACACTAAGAAATTCTGATCACTTAAACATCTTAATATTATATCAATCTATATTATGTATTTCTGGTATATGTTTTAGTATTTTTTGAAGAGGTATAATCTCTCATAATATTTTTCCATATTTCTTTTAAAAAATATATTTTATTGATTTTAGAGAGAAAAGGAGAGGGAGAGAGTGATAGAAACATCAATGATGAGAGAGAATCATTGATTGGCTGCCTCCTGCACGCCCCCTACTGGGGATTGAGCCCGCAACCCAGATATGTGCCCTTGGCCAGATTCGAACCTGAGACCCTTCAGTACATAGGCCAATGCTCTATCCATTGAGCCAAACCAGCTAGGCTTTTCCATATTTCTTATAGTTTTCATACTTATGGTTGAAAAATAAATGATCAATGATTATGTCATGAAATGTTTATTTTTCACTCTGTTGTTAATCATTAGGCTTCTTTCAAAAAATGTTTTATTATAGAGAGATAAATAATATCTGTATACCAGTGGCCTTTCAATACTTTCTATTAATTCCTTAATATATTTTCTCAAAAATGTGACTTTTGGGTTGGGGAGAGTGTGAAGAAAAACCTTTGATAGGAACTATCATATTGTTGTAGAGAAAAGTTGTGCCAACTTATAATGCCAATCAATAGGATATAAAATTGTGCAGTTCATATCATAATTGCTAATATAAATATTATTTAAGTTATTTTTATTTTAGAAAGAGGATTACATGAACACATAAAAGATGCTATCACATTATTCTTTTAATTTGTGTAATCTTGACTACTCATAAGATCAAATGATAAAATCTATAACATTTTCATTCTCCTTTTGAATTATTTGTTCGAGTCCATTGAAACTTTTGTGAAGATGGAAGGACTGTTTGGGGGCTAGAGCAGGCTCTAGTAGCTCAAGAAGAAGTTGCTATAGAGCAGGCAGTTGAGGAGCATATTCTGATTTAAACTTTAGTGCTTATCTCTTAAAGAGAAAATCAAAGTTCTAAATGTACAGGTGTCTACAATAAAATGGAATTTCAAAGAATAAGTAAAAGAAAATAATGTGAAAGTCATAATAATTCAAATTTTTAAAAAGTTTTGCACCAATAATTTATAGAATACAATTGTTTAAGAGATATTAACCTAAAAGCAAGTCTAAATTTAATAATAAATGAATTATGAAACAAGGACTAGTGCCCTTCCAAATCTTATGATCTAAGAGTTGACCATATTACATCATTTCATTTTATGTTTGAGACAATGATATTACATCATTTTATATTTGCCTTTCTATTCTTGATGTTGGCAAATAAGTGCCTGGAATCACCAAATGAACATGAAAATAAAACAGAGCAATAGTCAAAACAACAATGAAAACAAGTACAAAAAATTAAAAGAAAAAACTCCAAAACCATTTTCTTGGTCCAATAACCTTAATACACATGTAATTTAAGAAAAATACCTAAAAACCATAAAGTTGTTAATGCAGATAATCTTTGGGAAGGAATCAGTCAGTTGACATAATAGGAAGAGTATAACAAAAGGTCCCATAATATTTGAATATTAAGGGTAGATGTGTCAATGTCTTTGAAATTGCTGCAAAAGCTTGAGTAATTGAGGAATGACTATTTCATTACTCATGCTGACAGCCTGAGCACTTTTCCTTTCTCCCCCAAGCCAAGTTCATGAGACTTTAACATTGACATGGATGAGGTTGTTTCTTCTTCTATTATTTGATATGTTTAAAAATTAAAATCAAGAACATGAACAGGATTCTGACCCCTTTAAATACAGCATCATCCTTGATGTTGTTTTTTCTATGTTCCTTCCACTCCTCCAATTGTCAAAGATGAACAATGAACACTAATGATTTGACATTTTAAAAAATGCTTTCCTGTATATTTTCTCACAAGCCAGCACAACAAAGTTTCAAATGGCAGAGGAAAAGGTGAACATATTCATGATGCTAATTCAGAGAGTTTGGATAGTTCCCCACAGATCAATCTCTTGTGACTATATATTTGCATATGCATAGATACATGTGAAAGGAGAAATGTTAAAGCTTTATTTTGGTCTTATACAATCTATTATAATAAAAGTGTAATATGCTAATTAGATCGGACATCCTTCCAGACGACCTTCCGGATAAAACTGCAGCGCGGCAGATGGGGGCCGAGGCAGCTGTGGAGGCAGTGGGGGCTGAGCCTCTTGCACGAATTTTGTGCATCAGGCCTCTAGTAATATATATGAAAACATTATATAATCTACAAATACAGAACACTAAGAAGCTGCTATTGTAAATATTTTGATCATTATACTGTTCCATGTCATTATAACCTTATGGGCAAGGCTTCTTGATAACAATTATTTGGGAACTTTCACTAAATGGTTTTGAATGGGGGGGAAAAAAAAGGAAAGCTTGAAAAAACTTCTAATCTCCTAAGAATTTATTTCCTGAAGAGATTGGAGTTGTTATAAGATTAGAGTCTGATCCTCAACTGTAATTTCCGTATTCTTCTTTATAAATTATTTTTAGAGCATTTTATAAATCAAAAAGATTTTTAGTCCCCCCTTGTAATGTATTTTCTCTATAGTATTAGAATTTTAAAGGTTTTCTATACATGATAAAGTGGGATTTCTTAATTCCTGGGAACTAAAATGATATTCAGAAGAACAAGACTGTAATTGTATAATATAAATATAAAAGAAATTACTTTTAAGAAAATATATCTAATATGCAATTATTTTGTTTTATAATGTATAAATGTATTTATAAATTTATATAATTAAACCTCTTAAATAAAATTTCTCAAAGTATCAATATAAATTGATTAGATGAAATTAACTTACCAAAAAAGGCAAGATGAATGCCAGGATATTCAAAATTAGGAAAAAACTCTTCATAATTGCACCTAAAATTGAAATTAAAAGTATTAAATTAAAAGGGTCTGTTACTAATAATTTAGGAGTGATTTAAAACAGTGTGTTTTTTTAAGGAAATAAAAGCAGATTGATTTAGCCAATGTGGAAAATCTATTTTATCAAAAGCTTTGGAACACCCAAACTTGGAGTATATAATTTATAATTTTAATTTTTGGCTATATTACTGAAAGTATCATTACAAGGTTAATAATCTATTTAACATATACCAAGAATATACTACGAAAAAGGCAGTGTGTCAAGTGTTGAGTTTATCATGGTGATTTGCTCTTGCCAGCAGGTAGCATCGATTTTAGGAAGAGAGTTGGACCATACACAAATTACCATAAGAGGAAAGAAAGTGAAAATACCCCCAAAGTGGTTTTCTATAGATCAGTTTTCCATTAAGAATTCTTTATGTAAGAGATAGCATGTAGGTGGCATTTGTCCATGCAGAGATGAATATTATAGGGAGAGAAAATTTTCAAGTAGAGGAGAAAGCTTGGGAAGACCCATGGGCATTTGGAATGAAGTGTTTGATGAGAAGAGAAAGAAATCTGGGAAGAAAGTTTAGGGAAGAAAAGGGACAGGCCTTATATGCCAGGTTAAAGAATTAGGCTTGGCTTTGTAAAAAACAAAACCAGTTGAGTGGTTTTGAATTAGAGACTGATGTGACTACTTTCCTTTAGAGAACTGAGTCCTATCTCAGGCTCTGTCTCTGCTTGTGTAACTTTGGCCAAGTGATTTCCTTTGGCTGGGCCTTACCTATTTTATCTGTAAAATAAAGGTATAAACAAAGTGATTTCTAAAATTCTATAATTTCATGATTGATCTAACAGGAATTTGTAAGAATCTGAACTCTTCAGTTCACACAAAATTATATAACACACACAAACATTCTGTAAAATGATAGCAATTCCTCCGTTTTTAGTATAAACAGAAATCAGAGAGATAAGATGATACTTAACTTATTACCTACTTAAACCTATGAAGTACTTAAATTTGCCTTATTGTGAAATAGAATTATTCACCTTTTCTGAGGATATGAAAGGCATGTTTTAAAACAAGCTATATTATAACAAATAAAATTATGACACTTGGATAAAAATAAAATTAGAAATTAATTAAGGGATCCATGTGAATTATTATAACACACTCATCTTCCTGAGAAGTTAGTCCTCTGTATTTGTCTGTAAGGACAGGTTCATTGTCTTGAACACCTTCTTATTTTAGAATTTACATCACGTTCAGTAGTGTAGCCAATATCAAACCTTGACTTTAACCCAAGTAAAATTCAAAATAAATTTGATCATAGCACCATACAAAATCTAAGGTTTAGATTAGACACTAATTTCAAAATGATGTCAATATGTATTCAAGCTTAACAATTTAAAGCTCAAAGGAAGAAAATGTACTTCTAGAATAACTTTGATAGTGTTATTAATAGCCAAAGTGAAAAGGAATCATTCTCTCTTGATGTTTCAATATAATTACCTTTCCTTGTGCTTGTTGGGTCTTGCTTGGCAGTAGGTTGAATTAGATTCCCAACTCCAGAGAAGTCTCAAGGTAAATAACTGAAGACTAATTAAAGGGTATTAGTGCCTTACATCATGCGATTAATTTTCCTCCTATGTTTTACCCAATAGGAAGATGACAAAAAGGAAAGATTTGATGACAGCTGGGTTATCTTTGGGTCAATCTTAGTTAATGAAAGGTAGAGGGGGAAATAGAGTTACCATTCATAAAGCTTGAAAAGAGACTATTCACACCTTTTAAATAATTCATTTTTATGTTTTATGAAGAAGTATAGAGGCATTTTTAAAATATTAATTGCATTCATAATGAACTAATCCCACCAATTTGAATTTAAAGCTACTGTTAGAATTAAAAATAGCTAGCCACAATTTCATATTTTAAATGTTTCTTTTTAGTTTAAGAACCTGGATATCAAGCAACCCTACATATATTATGAACTGCAGTTGGACTTCTTTCTCCTAGAATTACAACTATTGACCTTTAAAAATTAGAAAAGTTACCACCCCTTTCTTACACACCCAAGTGCAATTTCTTACAAGTTAAATCCAAAAGTAAAATATTTTAATCAATATAAAGTGGGAAGTCATTTGCATTTGAGCTGCAATATATATTCTTAAATAAGTTCATGGTATAAGCATTTAATATATAAGCTATCAACTGGTTGATTTTTAATTTTTTATGAATCAAAATTGTATTCAGATTTTTAAATTTCAATAATATAGGTGAACCATTAAGGATCTAAAAAATTTAATTATTGAATTGGGGATAATTTTTCTTTGTCAATGACAGCTCTTTCTGAAATGCCACCAATATGAGGGAAGGGTATTTTGGTAAAATACAGTTAAGCAATTTGCCTAGATAACTCAGGAAATAATATTTTCTTTTGCTTGCATTTCTCTGGGGAAAATGTGAACTGTGACTTCACTTTAGCCGTGAAGGCCTGGCCTAATTGAGGTATTTACAGGAATCCATGTAGGACTGCCAGAGTACAAACAAGAAATAATATCAGCATTGTGGATTTTTTTTTTCATTCCTGTCTTTTTCTTAGAAGTATTTCATGTCTTAGAGTGTTAGGAAAATGTTCATAACCCTAGAATGTTTATCTAGGTTGTACTGAGTAAATTAAAATTTTCTATTTCTCAGAATAGTTGGCTTCTGCTGTTCAGAGAAAGGTGTCTGAGTTTCAAAATTGCTAAAACAGCTGTTAAAGAAATAAGACCAGCCATTCTATTTGGACTGTTTAGTCACACTGTTCCTTTGGTTTTGATGACCAAGTGATAATTGGAAGATTATGGTCTGGTCAATTTCTTAATGAAGAAGGTATTTTATTCCACATGGCAACTCTCAGTCATAGATGTAAAACTACAAAATGATATTGATTCTCTCTTGGGTTATTATTTAAATCATAAGTACCAGAGACTCAGAACAACTTTAAAATATTGGTTTAGCAGGAAAATATATTTTACCTGGGAATGCTAGGAATCTTCCCCCTACCAAAAGAAAAACATTATAGTGGTGTCACCCATCCACTTCAAATAGGAACCTGGCTCTCTGGGAGATTTGTGAAACTGAATATTATTCTTTGAGTACTAAAATTATTTCAGGTACTGTTCCAGGCATTAGGGATAAATTAATAACCAAAGCAAGCAAAGATCCTTGCTCTGTGGAGCTCACAGTCCAATTGACTTGAATACTAGTGACACTGAATATTCTCTGTATATATTGACCTAAGGCAATCTAAGAGATCTATGAAGTTTTGAGTGACTATTGTAGATGAACTAGGTGAATTCTATATTAGAGCTATTCAGATACCCTACCGTTTTCCAAAGAAAAGCAACAGGAATATCACAAGTCCTATGATAATTTTAGGATGATGGGTTGGTGCTGAACGAAGTCTCAAAACAGAGTGTTTGTAGTTTGGAACTGACTCACCAACATTGATTTAGTCACATACTCATCTTAAGTGCCATGGCATACTCCTGAAACATCCTTGGAGTCTGGGAAGAAGACCAGCAAGGCTGTTTTGTCAAACTACAGCTTCTTTTTGTTTAGATTCTGATAATCAGTGTCTATTCATAAAACTACTCACACAGTGGTGAAGCTGGGTAAGAGGCTATTGTGGGCTCATAAGTTTACATTTCAAGCCCTTTGAAGTAAATATCTATAATAATAAAAGTATAATATGCTAATTAGACCAGATAGCTGAACGGCCTTCCGGACGTCCTTCTGGATGAAGCCACAGTGGCAGAGGCCAAGGCAGAGGTGGTTAGAGGCAATCAGGCAGGCAGGTAAGTGGTTAGGGGCAATGAAGCAGATAGGCAGAGTGGTTAGGGGTGATCAGGCAGGCAGGCAGGCGAGCAGCAGTTAGGAGCCAGTGGTCCCGGATTGTGAGAGCATACAGGCCTGGCTGAGAGAACCCCCCCCACCCGTGCACAAATTTTGTGCACTGGGCCTCTACTATTGTAATAAGTGAAATGATGATTATTAACTCATATACATTCTTTTACCTGTAACAACTTATTGTTCTGTGAGCATTTCTTACATCTGATATGTACTTTATCTATTTTCTCTTATTTTGGTGATATTCACATGCATGTGTTTTTTCTCTTCTGTCTTTTATTTCTCAATGACTTCATCTTTGTCTCCTCTTCCCCAACAATCCATTAGAAAAATTATAAGCCCTATCTTAACAACATATCCTAAATGTGTCATCACTTTCTAGTCTTATCTTTATTGCCTTCGTCAGTCAGTCCCATTTAGTGGTAGCTCACACCTGGCCATCTGAATAGTTCCCTTTCTGGTGTGTGGACAAAAGGGGCCACATGCTGTCCTGACAAGCTCAGGAGTGGCCTGTATGGCAGTCTTGCAAACTCAGAGACCTAAATTAACCACAAAGGATGGTCTGAAATTCAACTTTAAAAGCAGTTATGGTGGGCAATTACGTCCTAGGCCAGTATCTTCACTGACAAGGTCAACCTTTACCTTAACTGAGCCTATCTGTCTTTTTGCATCTATAATAACCTAACTTGAAATGTCTGGGTAACTTGTAACTTCTCTTTTTCTGGAGCCCCTGGGGCACAACCAAATGTGCTGGGCGCCAGGACAGATACCACAAATTTCTTCATTATTATGTTAATTGATCCTGCACCCACCTAAGTATGTGTCCATCATTTTACTTTTTATCCAATCCCAGGGATTTCCCCTGCTTTGCTTTATCCCTCCTCCTTAATCTATCACCAATGATTTTCATGTAACCCACCTACGTCCCTCCTTTGATTGCAATGTATAAATACAAATGTAACCCCGCCATTCTCCGGAGCATTATCTCAATTCGTTGAGATTCTGCTTCCCAGCATATGTTGACAGTTTGGCTCAAATAAACTCACAAAAACTCTTTACAGGTTTCAAAGTTTTTTTATGTTAATAGGTGTCACTAATTTTATTCTTTTCACCTTAAAGTTACCCCTCACACAGTTATAAAAATGTCATTTTTTGGACATATTACTGATATGATTATTCTCCTGCTTAAAGTTTTTTTAAAAGCCACTTAGAATAAATTCCAAATACTTCATCAGGCCCTATTAGTTTTGATATAATTTAGTCTCTCCCTATCCTTCTTACCTTGTCACCTACTGCATTTTTTCTCACTATGTGGAAGATTCGATGGCCTTTCTGTTCCTTTCCTAAATTAAAAACTTTTCACTTTTGTTCATAGTCTCTGAAATGTTTTTACTCCAATTATTCTCATTAGTGTGTCATTTATATTATTCAGTTTTCAGCTTGAATGTTTTTTTCTTAGAAGCACTTTCTCTGGCACCTTTTCTAATTAGTCATTTCCTTTCCTCCATCACTTTTTACTTTTCATAAAAGTCACAATATAAAATGATTTTTAAAGTTTGTATGTGTTTACTTACTATTCTTTATCTTCTTCCACTGGAAGATAAGTTTCTCAGTGCATAGACCTAAGTCTGACACATATTAGAAATAAAATTTTTTGCACGAATGATTAATTATCTGAACTCTTTGTTTAAGTTGCAAATTCTTGTCTCACACCACACTATTAAGTTTGAACTTTTAGGGAAAGTGTTTTCCCAGAAGTCTGCATAGTTAATAAGCACCTGAATTTTTTTTTTTTTTAACATGGAAGAAAGTTTGGAAATCATTACTTTCTTCTGCATAAAGTCAGAACTTGGTCATGAAGAACTAAGGAGGACAGGCATACTGTCTTATCTCATTCTCCTAGAATTCTAATTTATTTTACTGAAAGCTAGTATATGTGGATTAGAGATGAGTTTTCTGGGATTGATTTTCCTGTGGGAGCATTTGAACTAACTTCCCCTCAGCTGTTGGGGAAGCTGAGCTCTAGCCTAGTTCTGTTTTGAGTGATTGCACCTGGATTTCAGTGTGGTCCTCTGGTTTTATTTTAATCCCACATGAAAGTCTAGAGTAGTTGAAAGAAACTAGAAGCTTTTTTAAGTGATTGGAGGGAGGGGCACTTCAGTTATCAATGTCTCCTGTTGCTCTATTGCCATTAACTACCTTCAGCTATCTTGGTTTGACCCAAGTTTTGCCAGAAGTTTCAACTCTGCCTGGATATTACTGAATTGACAAGGAATTTTGGGAACATACTCTCTTGAATGTCTTAGTCATTCACAAACATCAGCTCACCAGATGATATTTGTCCTCTCTATCTATATGAAAAATTAACAGTAATGAATGTTCTGAACAAGAGTATTATTAAGATATTTATTATTTTCCTTTTGTTTCTAAGGACAGAGGTTACTCCCAAGGCTAAAAATCTTCATATATTAATTAGAAATAGGTTTTTAATTATTTTATTCCCAAATTTTGCTCTTTTACTTTGCCCAATGAAGCCAAATGCCATTAAAAATACCAATTTTATAGAGTTTCCCATCTAGTAAACATCTGTTGAACACTTAGTTTATGCTTATATAATTGTCAATAACCCATTTATCCATTAAGATTCAGCTCAAAGTCACCTGTGGGACCTTTCCTAATTTATGTAGGCAGAACTAGTTTCCCTTCTGTTTTAAAAACAAACAACAACTCTGTAAATGCTTTATGGGTGTGTTTATTTATTGAAATTTCATACATGTTTATCTCCCCTCACTAGATTGTAAGATTTTTAAAGGTGAAAAAAATCAATTGCCCAAATCCCTAGGTTTTAGCACAATGACTGGCACAAAATTAGTATTTTTAAGAATTTAATACAATCTGAAAGATTATATGGAAGACATGTGAGTCCTCTTCCTAAGAAACTAATAGAGTAGTAGAGATGAATTTAGCTCTTTGTTTACTTTTACATAAAAAATTATTGAATAGTCAGTGGTGCCTTCTGTCTCTATCACTGATTACATTTTAAAAAAGAACAGTGTGTTCAAGGACAAACTGATCTTAACTGTTTTATATGGGGATCATTCTATTGTCAATTTAGTTTGGGAAATGTAGTTAAGCAAAATGATTTGTTAAGCTGGCATTCTCAAGAATCTTATCTTATGCATGTATACTGTAAATTTTGAATGGCTGTTTGAGGATGAATATTTATTTTGGGGAGCTACCTGGTGAAAATAATGCTTCAAGAAACACACTGATAAACAGTGCTTTTGTGGATTCTATCCCCATAAACCATTGGATAACAAAAAAAGTGGAACTCTGGTTGACTGATTTGTTGAGAAACTGTTCCACCAACCACAATAAACAAAGGTGACAGGACCAGGAATGATGTTGCCCAAAATCCAATGGGGGAAATAACTGATTAATTTTAATAGCATATATTTGTTTCACAAAACTAGTAGTTAAATGTTAATGAGAGTATCTCCCCTACCCATCTCCCCCCAAAAGTTACAATGACATCATTTGAGGTGCATAAAAGTTCTAACCTGAGAGTTAAAGACACATATCATAGACTTCACACACACACACACACACACACACACACACACGCACTCAGAGGAAAGAGTAAATTACAGAGCTGGTCTTCCTTAACTTCAGAGCTGCCAAGGTTTGCCTTTGGCCCCTCCTCAGGCTCTGATTTCCTACCTTCTTGTGCCCCTCATTTTGGTTTCCCATTAATGTCCTGCTTCAGTCATGCAATAGCCTCTAATCTGTCAACTGTAAGGTTAGGAAACACTCCCTATAAAATCAATGTACCAAATTATATTGAGGGCAGTTTGATCTTCTTGCTGTCCCTCCCATAGTTTTAACTGGGATCACTGACTTTCATACAAAACAATGAATATTTATTGTTTGAGGAACATATAATCCCTGAAGATGGCTAAGGGAGACAGCAATTTCCCTGTTTAAATCATGCCAAAAGGCTCATTAAGCTGGCCTTGGTTCATAGCCAATTTATGGGTCATGGCAGAATTTCCTTCATGACGCTAAGGGTCTCAGCTATGAACAATTTAAACTTGGGTGGAGAAATGTAATCTTTGTTCAAAGAGAATTTTTATAATTTTCTGATAATTTACCTGTAGGGACAAAGGCTGCCATTGTGACATAATGGAAAGCTCATTGTGCAATCTTGTTGGATGACTCCTGTCCTGTACCACAAGAAAGTTTATTTTCATCACCACCTGCTACCTTTTCCTCCTTCAGAATTCTGTTTCTAGAGTGTCTGTTATGGGATTTATGGGAACTGGTGATAGGACAAATTGTCCCTCAGTAAAGTTCACAAAGCTTTGGCTATGTGCATTTTACTTTATATGAAAGAGAAAATATACTTGTTAAACTAACAAACTCTAAACTTGTCTTTTTACAAAGCTGACACAAATGTTAAATACTTAAGACATAGACATAAATATATTTTGTGATGCTTGCATTGTCTTGGAACAAATAATTTTATTCATAACTTGACATTTTATGGGCCCTACAATTTCTGTAATAGAGGATAGATGCTAGTGTTGTAACTAAGAAAGAACTGTTATCATTTAAATATTTATCTTAAGTTTTTTATTTCTCTCACAAAAAGGAATCTTTAGCTAAATTATATATTGATATATTGGGGAGCACACGAGACTTGGTTGGAAAGTTTGTAAGGAGAACATTCTGAGAAAGGGGAAGTGTGTGGAAGGCCACTTGCCCTGTATATTGAAATTCCAACTTATGGGAGTGTCGACAGCAGTGCCCCTAATTATTCCTTGACTTTTCCAAACATGTCTGTGCATATGCAGACCCCCGGGTGTTTACTGGAATCCTTATGCTTAACCTTTGGGTGTCCTTACTTAAAAGACACTACAAACACATGTGTCCTCCCAAGATTAATTTCCCTACTGATTGTATCTAAAAGATAAACTTTATCTCAAACTGCTGCTACAATAAAAGCCTAACAAGGCAGGCAATCGAGGATGCCTGGTTCCTTTAGCCAGGCAGTCCCTTAGCCCTCTCTTCCACAGGGTCTGCTGGTCAGCTGCAGCATTGATATAGGTCAGAGATATAAAAATATATATTTTGGAAATGAAAAGTGTGAAGATTTTATTATCTTTCATTTATCAAACATTCACCAACTACCTTCTACTCTGCTAAGTACTGGGGAATGGTTATATTATTGTGATACTCTAGGAACTTACAATCTTCTCAAGAAGGCTATAGAAATATATTATTTATTGGAAACTAGAAACTAAAGCATAATAAGAGTCATAAATAAGTGAAAAAATGCAGTGGGGAAGTGTGAAAGTGATTCATTCTGTTTGGAGAGATAGGAGAAAGTTTCTCATGAAAGTCATAATATTTGATTTAGGTTTTGAAAGATAAATTGGATTTACACACTAAAACACAGGAATGGAATGGACATTCCATGAAGAGAGGGCAGCATAAGCAAAGGCACAGCTGTGTGAGAGTGAAGGCCAGTTGTGGAGAATGGCAATGGCCTGGTGTGACAGCAGGGGCTGTAAGGGAGGCTGGGCTGATGGCAGGGCATTTGAAAAGAAACTTGAGGTTAGTATGTAGAAGGCCTTGGATGCCATGCAAAGGAAAGCAGATTTTATACTATCCTATATAATAAAAGTCCAGTGACCACAATGGCAGAATGACCAGAATGACCGCTTGACCAGTCACTATGAGGTGCACTGACCACCTCTTGGTCCCTTTCCCCAGCTGGCAGGCTCCGATTGCCGATGGTGAGTGGAGACCTGGGGTGGGTGGCGGGGGATGTGGGCACACCAGGCCAAGGCCCCCGTCCTGCCAATTGCCCCCCACACAGAGGGCGACCAGCCTTGGGGGTGGGGCTGGTGAGCAGACAGGAATGGCTGACCTCTTAGTCCCTCCCCCGGCCGTCAGGCTCCCATTGCTGGATGGTGAACAGGGAACCAGGGTAGGTGGCGGCAGGGGGCAGGGCCAGCTGCCGGCAGCCAGGGAAGATGGCCCTGATCACAGGCCTGGCCTGGGGACCATACCCACACATGATTTCATGCGCCGAGCCTCTAGTAGGCAATAAGAAGCCTTCCAAGGCATTGGAGCAAGTCAGAAACATAAGTCAGCATGTGTTTTCAAAGACAACATTGGTGGCAGCATGGCAGGCATTAACAGAGGGGGAGATGGGTAGCAGTTTCCCTTTTTTGCATGGGTTTGATTTTTCCTCCTGAAATAAAGTGAAAAAAGATGGAGTTAACTAGTCTTTGGCACTGCCATCATGGAGTCCTGGGCTCAAAATTTGTTTTAGTAGACCTGCAGCTGAAACAAAGGCCAAGGAATTGGAATGACCTGGTTTTGTATTTCTCTTCTGCCACATACTTGATCTATGACTGTGTAGTCCACAGGACTTTCATGATCTTCAGTTTCCCCATATTAGAAATGTGATTACTGTACAGAGATTATGTAAAGACTAGTGGCCCAGTGCATGGATTCGTGCACATTGAAAGGAAATTAATTAGAAGAAATATTTTAATATCACTATTCACCCTTTCTCTACAATAGAAGCCTCAGAGATGAAAGAAAATTAGTAAAATGTATATGAAAATAATATATAAATTGATTAGTAAATAAACAATAACAACATGATATAACAACAACAAAGACATGATATAAAAACAAAAACATAATACAAAAACAATAAAAACATGATGTAAAAACAACATTGATAAAAACTATGACTGATAAACTGATTAAAATTATTCTAATATCTCCCTGTATACCACATTAAGAATAAAAACACTTTCAGAGTGCTTGACTAATTTCCCTTGTGATGAAGTATTTACAACTTTAACTTTAACATCACATGGTCTTTGAACTAGAGAGAAAGCAACATCTAACTGACCATATCCAAAAATGGGTTAAGGAAGGAATATTCCTACTCTGTCTAGAGTTTGTCCTTATGATTTATTAATAGTCATCGCAAATGCTGGCATCACAGGAAACTGTCTTCGAATTAATTTAAATGGGAGGCCAGTGTCAGAGGGGGACAGTTGTGCCAATAGTTGGTCTTCATTCATATTGTGTCGACAATGCCACTTTCTTTCAGCTTCAGAATGCCAACAAAAACAACCAAATTCACAATCAACAATGACAGATTGAAACACACCCGTGCAATTGGCACCAGCGAGAGCTTTATATGTATCGCACGTGCGCAAGTCAGTTTATTTTTAGATTGCCAGTGCGCATCATATGTACCAGCCAGTTAGTTGAATAGACATATGTTCTGTCACTTAGACTTTTATATATATAAATTTGATGTTATAATGATTCAAAGAAAGGACTTTGTAACCTACAAGCATGATAAAAATGTTTTTAGGATCTCAATCATTATGAGTTTTTTGAAGTTAGGGACAGTACTTGATTGCTTTTGATATCCTTTACCCATACATCAAGCTTAATACCCTACTGTAAATCAAGTACAGATTTACTTGAGTAATTGAGACTCAATTACTCATACTTTTTTAAAAAATTAAATCAACCTCTGGCTCTATTAGTACAATCAGTGCAACTGTAGAGCATAAGCTGCCAAATAGACTTTCATTCAAGGTATTTCAGGGCTGGTTGATTTTGGTTACTTCCACTCCCCATACTTTTCCTAGAATGTTTAATCATCAAGAAGTGTATATTAAAATTTGTTAAATTTTATTTTTCATAATTACTGGTAATGCACATCTAGATCTTTAGTCTAACACTCTTCACCTGAGCTACTTCAGCGAGGCCCTGTCAATGCACATTTAGAAAATAGAAAACCATGGTATTTTTTTTTATGTCAACAAAAGAGGACCAGTAAAGAATTGATGAGAGAATACTGTATGTCACTTCAATTATATTTATTTTTCTTTTATTAACAGGATTATTGATTCTTCAAAGAAGTGGCTCACAATCAGTTTTAGTGACCTGCAATAAATCATGGGCATACAGTTATTAATCCTAATGGATCATTTGCTTGTGAACTTACAGTTTCTTTTTTAAAAAATCTTTATTGTTTTGAGTATTACAGATGTTCCCCTCTCCCCCCCACCATTGCCCTCCTCCACTGGTTCCCAACCTACCCCAGGCCTTCACCACCCAATTGTCTGTGTCCATGGGTACTGCATATATGCACGTAAGATCTTTGGTTAATCTCTTCCTGCCTCCCCTCTCCCTTCCATCTGAGATTTGCCATCTGTTCCATGTTTCCATGCCTCTGATTCTATTTTATTCACCAGTTTATTTTGTTCATTAGATTTCTTATTTGTTTATTTTGATTTATAGATTCAATTGTTGATATGTATTTATTGCCATTTTAATGTTTATAGATTTTATCTTTCATTTTTTCCCCCTTCTTCTTCTTCTTAAAGAATACCTTTCAACATTTCCTGTAATACTGGTTTGTGAACTTGAAAAGTTTTTGCTTTTTAATTACAAATATTGTCTCAAAAGTACATCTAATTCAAGAACTGGAAAACTTTCTTCTCAGGTACACTGAGTAAATGCAAGAAAGAGGACAGAAGTCCTTTAGAGGCAGTATTAGCTGAATTTTGTTTTTCTAAAAACTAGGAAACAAAATAATCCTCTGGGTCCTAATATAATCTTTAATATAGTCTACTTCCCCTCAATTTATCTGGTAATTGACAAACAATTAACTTTGATTTTGATATAATAAGATGATAGGGGTCTCTATTATAACAAACATTCAGCCTTCAGAATTTTTATAATAATGTGACTAAATTTGGAGTTTTAAAATTAATTAGAAAAATACACAATTTTCTAAGGAGTAGTCAGAAGATTCTAGATCCAAAAGCCCATTTATTAAGATCTGAACTTTGGTTCAAGTTTTGCCTTCTTTAGCCTTCTGATTCAGCCCCAACATACACAGATGTTGATTATAATAGAAAAATGTTAAAAACATTTTGTAAAAATATTTTAATAAGAAATTGTTTGTTTCTATTACATCACAGAAAATGAGGGATTTAAACTGCTATGTTGATTGGATCATGGAAGGACACATGTATGTACCTCTGAGTAGACACCCTAACAATCTCTATCAGAGAAAAAAAAAATCGAAACAAATGGTAACTCAGTAGTGTGGCTAAGTTTAAAAATTGTAATTTTAGCCCTGCCCAGTTCGGCTCAGTGAATAGAATGTCGGCCTATGGACCAAAGGGTCCAGGGTTCGACTCTGGTCAAAGCCATGTACCTTGGTTGCAGGCTCCTCCCCGGCCTGGGCCCTAGTCGGGGTTTGTGAAGAAGGCAACCAATGTGTTTCTCTCACATCGATGTTTCTCTCTGTCTTTCCCTTTCTCTTCCACTCTCCCTAAAAGTCAGTAGAAAATTTTTCTCGGGTGAGGATTAACAACAACAACAAATTTGTAATTTTATTTTTCATGGAATGATGCATTCCAATCCACAGACAACAAACTTAAAAAAATACATGCTTTGTACTTTGTATACTTACCACTTATTTCATCTTAAATTGCACTGGGACACTTTTTTGTTTACTGTCCACTAATAGGTGTAGGGTCAGGCAGAGGTATTGGAACAGGGAAGTAGTAATATCTAAACCATGGGTATCCTTGGTATAGGAATGGTGGATATCGGCCAAATGGATATCGGTAAGGAGGCACATAATACAGTGCGGGTGATTCGTTGCTCCCGCTCACCTGTTGAACAGAAGAAATTAAAAGGCTTGTTTTACTCTTTAAAAGGAGAGATAAAATAGTCTTTTAACATGTGGATCTGAGGCTTTAGAAGCTCTAAAATCATTTACCTTTTCTATATGTACTATGAACAAGGATTTGATTAATTTGCATCATTTTGAATAATTTTAGGAAATTACTTAGTGGTAACTTGTGTTCTTGTATCTTTATACTTATAGCCAAATTTTTCTGATATTTGCTTCTATAATTATAAGGTCAAGAGAGAGGGGGTGGGTAAAAGGGCATCAAATTTCTCCCTTTGCCTTTATACAAGGTCTTTACCCAAATCATGCATTAAACACACTCTCCTCTTTATCTCTTCTTTCTCCCCTTTCCTCCTGTCCATATTCTATCCAGATCTTTATCAAGTTCTGTATCCTTAACACCATATAGTTTTAGCCTAAACACCATGCTTCTTTTCAGATAACAATATTTTTATGAGTATAAACAAATTCCTAAATAAAACTCCCCCTTTTCAAATTTTCTTTCCTCTTTAATTTTTTTGATTAATTGTTTAGCCCCAAATAGTCTTTTTTTGTGAATTTAACACTGAAAATAGTAAGAATTATTATTATTATTATTATTATTATTATTATATTTCCCTGGAATGGACTTGGTAGAGTTAAAGCAGAGTAGGGCCATGAGCAATTATGAGCCTTCATTAGGCTTGATAAGTTTAGAAAAAGATATAGCAATTTGCTACACAGTGGTTCATGTTTCAATATGGATCCCACTGTTACATGCGATGCTCAGGTAATTCCATTCTTATAAGCAGAGATCAAATCCCTGAAGTCTACATTGTTGAGTGCTAATACCTAAGCTCTTTAAGAATTTCTCTACAGTTTGAGAAGTTTGAATAAGGGAGTATCTTTAACCATAGTTACAGATATTTCTCATGGAAATCTTACATGTTAAAAAGAGAAAATATAACTTACACTTCGTGGTTCTCTTTCCTGATCTTGGGAGACCTGAAGTTCAAACAATGAAATTAATTCAACTCATGCAGATGAAGCACATGAACTGAAATAAATATATATATATATATATATATGAAAGAAATGGACTACCCAT